>NC_042980.1:19097398-19297398 GCF_901001165.1 Salmo trutta
AAATGTGCTGAGAATATTCCAAAGCCAAGCAACTATCCTGCAGCAGAACTTTGTGGGAAGGTTGTAGGCAAAATAACCATAGGGCCACAACACTCACACCAAGCTCTAAGAAACATATGGTTCTCAGAACATTATGTGTCAACTGGGACAACCCTATGATTGGTTTCACACTATTTCTGTTAGGTACAGTACTGTAACTCCTTCCAGGTAGAAGACAATAAAAGGAGGCACCAGTGTTTCTTCACTCCATTAGCGGCAGAATTGAGGGAGAAAACATGTCAATTAAAAGGTGAGAATCCTATGGAGGAACCAGTTCCATATACAAACCTCCAGTGAGATAACCCCTCAGCCCACTACTGACACACGCACCCACATGCAAGCACACCTACTCCTATGACCTGATCAGAACCTTTTCAGGATGGGATGCACCTTTCATGTGGTCCTTTTCATTCCCCCCTCCACTCCTCCATCCCTAATTTCTACTGCTCTCCGCTGCTATTTTCCACACACACACACACACACACACACACACACACACACACACACACACACACACACACACACACACACACACACACACCTCAAATAATACAACCTTCCAGGAAAACTTTCAAGGGAAAATAATAAAACATTCTCAGAACCTCCCTCAGAACCTTTCACTTGTGTTCTTAGAACGTTTAAAGTTCAGTTTTACCAATCAGGAAATGTATAGCTTTGTTCCCACAGCCAATGTGAAACCAAAAATACATTCGCACAACATCCAAGGAACCAAATGTGCTAGCTGGGATAGGACTGAAAGGGAGGAATAATGGAGCTGCTTCACTGCCAAGTAAAATCCACCTAATGTCCAAAGTCAACCCACTTGCTTCAAGATCCACGTCTCAGAGGAGTTAAACAAAATATTGACTCTCTAAACAGGGGGGACGTGACGTGGAGATGGGGTTGAAGATCACGGGAAGATCAAAAATAGAAATCACTTGGGCTGTAACGTACGCTGAAGTTAACTGTTATCATCAAGGAAAGGAGAGGTGTATCGTATGTCTGTCTACGGTGAGCTTTGATTTCACTGAAGCCAACAACGTAACTGTGATTTATCTGTGTTTGGCATCAAGTTTCATCACAGATCTTAACATGGTATCACTGAGGTAGCCTGGTCAAACAAGACTGAGTGAAGGGTTTAGCCATGGTTTAACCAAGCTATTACTGAGGCGGAGCACAGATAATATCTAACCGAAGAAGGTGGTCAGCAGAGATACATGGGATGGGCTGAGGGAAGCTGAGGGTTAGGATGTGGAATTGGAGACAAGTGGGAGTGGAGTTGTTGGGCAGGGATAGAATGACGGTCAAAGATAAAAGTATAAAAATAAAGTCAAAATAAAACATAACAAAAAGTAAGTTTGAATGACACTGAGGGGCAATGTTTTTACAGCTAATGCTGGTATGCCTGAGGCTGATGCCTCAGGCATACGACGCCGACAGAGATGGCCGCCTCGCTTCGCGTTCCTAGGAAACTATGCAGTATTTTGTTTTTTTATGTGTTATTTCTTACATTGTTACCCCAGGTAATCTTAGGTTTTATTACATACAGCCGGGAGGAACTATTGGATATAAGAGCAACGTCAACTTACCAACATTAAGACCAGGAATACGACTTTCCCGAAGCGGATCCTCTGTTTGGCCTACCACCCAGGACAATGGATCTGATCCCAGCCGGCGACCCAAAACAACGACGCCGTAGAAGAAGGGGCAGACGGAGCGGTCTTCTGGTCAGGCTCCGTAGACGGGCACATCGCGCACCGCTCCCGAGCATACTACTCGCAAATGTCCAGTCTCTTGAAAACAAGGTAGACGAAATCCGTGCAAGGGTAGCATTCCAGAGAGACATCCGAGACTGTAACGTTCTTTGTTTCACGGAAACATGGCTCACTCCAGACACGCTGAGTCGGTACAGCCACCTGGTTTCCTCACGCATCGCGCCGACAGAAACAAGCATCTCTCTGGTAAGAAGAAGGGCGGGGGTGTATGCCTTATGATTAACGAGACGTGGTGTGATCATAACAATATACAGGAACTCAAGTCCTTCTGTTCACCTGACTTAGAATTCCTCACTATCAAATGCCGACCGCATTATCTACCAAGAGAATTCTCTTCGATCATAATCACAGTCGTGTATATTCCCCCCCAAGCAGACACATCGACGGCCCTGAAAGAACTTCATTGGACTCTATGTAAACTGGAAACCACATATTCTGAGGCTGCATTTATTGTAGCCGGGGATTTTAACAAGGCTAATCTGAAAACAAGGCTCCCCAAATTCTATCAGCATATCGATTGTGCTACCAGGGGTAGCAAAACCCTAGATCATTGCTATTCTAACTTCCGCGACGCATATAAGGCCCTTCCCCGCCCTCCCTTTGGAAAAGCTGACCACGACTCCATTTTGTTGCTCCCAGGCTATAGACAGAAACTAAAACAGGAAGCTCCCGCCCTCAGGTCTGTTCAACGCTGGTCCGACCAATCGGATTCCACGCTTCAAGATTGCTTCGATCACATGGACTGGGATATGTTCCGACGAATACGCTGATTCGGTGTGCGAGTTCATTAACAAGTGCATCGGTGATGTTGTACCCACAGCGTCTATTAAAACATTCCCCAACCAGAAACCGTGGATTGATGGCAGCATTCGCGCAAAACTGAACGCGGGAACCACTGCTTTTAATCAGGGCAAGGTGACCGGAAACATGACCGAATACAAACAGTGTAGCTATTCCCTCCGCAAGGCAATCAAACAAGCTAAGCGTCAGTATAGAGACAAAGTGGAGTCGCAATTCAACGGCTCAGACACAAGAGGTATGTGGCAGGGTCTACAGTCAATCACGGACTACAAAAGAAAAACCAGCCCCGTCGTGGATCACGATGCCTTGCTCCCAGACAGACTGAACAACTTTTTTGCTCGCTTTGAGGACAATACAGTGCCACTGACACGGCCCGCTACCAAAAACTGCGGGCTCTCCTTCACTGTAGCCAACGTGAGTAAAACATTTAAACGTGTTAACCCTCGTAAGGCTGCAGGCCCAGACGGCATCCCCGGCCGCGTCCTCAGAGCATGCGCAGACCAGCTGGCTGGTGTGTTTACAGACATATTCAATCAAGCCTTATCCCAGTCTGCTGTCCCCACATGCTTCAAGAGGGCCACCATTATTCCTGTTCCCAAGAAAGCTAAGGTAACTGAGCTAAATGACTACCGCCCTGTAGCACTCACTTCCGTCATCATGAAGTGCTTTGAGAGACTAATCAAGGAGCATATCACCTCCACCCTACCTGACACCCTAGACCCACTCCAATTTGCTTACCGCCACAATAGCTCCACAGACGACGCAATCGCCATCACACTGGGTCTCGACCCCGCCCTGTGCAACTGGGTCCTGGACTTCCTGATGGGCCGCCCCCAGGTGGTGAGGGTAGGTAACAACATCTCCACCCCGCTGATCCTCAACACTGGGTCCCCACAAGGGTGCGTTCTCAACCCTCTACTGTACTCCCTGTTCACCCATGACACCGTGGCCATGCACGCCTCAAACTCGATCATCAAGTTTGCAGACGACACTACAGTGGTAGGCTTGATTACCAACAACGACGAGACAGCCTACAGGGAGGAGGTGAGGGCCCTCGGAGTGTGGTGTCAGGAAAATAAACTCACACTCAATGTCAACAAAACAAAGGAGATGATCGTGGACTTCAGGAAACAGCAGAGGGAGCAGCCCCCTATCTACATTGGCGGGACAGTAGTGGAGAGGGTGGAGAGTTTTAAGTTCCTCGGCGTACACATCACGGACAAACTGAAATGGTCCACCCACCTCAGGAGGCTGAAGAAATTCGGCTTGTCACCAAAAACACTCACAAACTTTTACAGATACACAATCGAGAGCATCCTGCCGGGCTGTATCACCGCCTGGTACGGCAGCTGCTCCGCCCATAATCGGAAGGCTCTCCAGAGGGTAGTGAGGTCTGCACAACGCATCACCGGGTGCAAACTACCTGCCCTCCAGGACACCTACTCCACCCGATGTCACAGGAAGGCCAAAAAGATAATCAAGGACAGCAACCACCCGAGCCACTGCCTGTTCACCCAGAAGGCGAGGTCAGTACAGGTGCATCAAAGCGGGGACCGAGAGACTGAAAAACAGCTTCTATCTCAAGGCCATCAGACTGTTAAACATCCATCACTAACATTGAGTTGCTGCTGCCAACATACTGACTCAACTCCACCCACTTTAATAAAGGTAAAATTGATGTAATCAATTTATCACTAGCCACTTTATATTATATAATGTTTATTTACCCTACATTACTCATCTCTTATGTATATACTGTACGCTATACCATCTACTGCATCTTGCCATCTGATGTAATTAAATGTATCACTAGCCACTTTAAACAATGCCACTTTATATAATGTTCTCATACCCTACATTGCTCATCTCATATGTATATACTGTACTCTATACCATCTACTGTATCTTGATGTAATGTATCACTAGCCACTTTAAACAATGTCACTTCATATAATGTTTTCATACCCTGCAATACTCATCTCATATGTATATACTGTACTCTATACCATCTATTACATCTTGCCTATGCCGTTCAGCCATCACTCATTTATATATTTTTATGTACATATTCGTATTCATTCCTTTACACTTGTGTGTACAAGGTAGTTGTTGTGGAATTGTTAGGTTATATTACTTGTTAGATATTACTGCATGGTCGGAACTAGAAGCACAAGCATTTTCGCTACACTTGCATTAACACCTGCTAACCATGTGTATGTGACAAATAAATTTGATTTGATTTGATGCAGTGCAGGTGTTTGTACAAATGCATATACACACACTCTCACTCAAATGCACACATGTGCACATACACGGACACACACTTAAATAGTGCCATACATGCACTCAAACATATTCAGTTGGCCTTGCTGTTATGATTTTTGTTGTCCTTGATGTCTTTTGTTATTTGCATTGTTTTCTGTTTTCCATTGCCTTTCTATTTTTTGTTCTCTTTTGTTCCTTTTCTTGGTTTTCGGGAGTGGGGGTGGAATGGGTTTAGCCATGGTTTAACCAAGCTATTACTGAGGCGGAGCACAGAGAATATCTAACCTTTTGAGATATTAACGCACAATATATGCTAACCGTATTCTCGACATAACATGAACTACGGCGGATCAACAGAAATCAAATAACATACAGTATCTTTACATAGAACAATCAATGAAGAACACAAATCAAGGTCCTACCATACCAGAGCCCACATTTGTATCCTGTGGCGTACAAGGTACTCTCTAATAATGGAAGGTAAACACTGGTTGTCATGGAGACAGAAGTAGTGGTCAGATGGCACCAATATGCAGAAAACTAAGAATAGACCTGATGAAGAGAGAGCGATGACCCCATCTGGGATCTGCACACATAGAGTGGCTCTGCTGTCAAATCAAAACAAAATCAACCCCCTCCAATATCACCACCAGAGAATAGATATATTGTAATAATAATGAAATGTGAAACCAACGCTCCCTCCTCCAATATCACAGTGTTTGCTGAAGCGATTCCCCCCTCCTCTCCCCCTGGCTCCCTCTCTCAGTGGCCTGTTCAGATGGGGCTCGATATGAGGTTAGGACTCAAAGCAGAGGATGAGATATCACCCACAGACTGTTTGCTTTGCTGAGCCCGGCGGCGTCTACAAAAACAACGTCGGGCGGCTCCTGGAAGAGGAGCGAGTGAATGTTTGGCTATGGGGGGAACTTAATCCATTGTCTAAGACCTGAGGCAGGTGGAGCTGGAACCCCATTGGCTGGTTGGTGTGGACGTTGCCTTGGGAACAGCGGTGGGCTTTATGTCGAGCAAAGAAGGTCTCTGTGAAGGCTGGGGCTTCTGGGTAGAGCAGGAACCCTCAGCGGGCGAGGCACGGGTCAACAGGCTCTCACTGTTGCACCATGGGATATGTTCACCCCTCCACAGAGAAATAAAGCAGAGAGAGCCATGCAGATAAAGCTACATTATATCGGCTTCAACGTCAACATCTGAACTCTGTGTAGAATTGATGAGGTCTGTTAGGCTGGAGGAGCATGGAGTTAGTGTGTGTTTTGAAAGAGGTGGAGGAGAGGATAACCTTCAAACAGAACATGAACCCTGGGGCAGTGCTCAGATAGAAACACACTGCTCTCCTCTCTGTGTCCCAATGATCTGCTTGCAAAGCTTAAAGCCTCCTTTAGATCCATTAGACTGGATAATGACGAAAACATGATTCTATTGAAACAAGATGTTAGAAATGCTCACAAGATCACTGAAAATCCATATTTTGCTTTTAATGATGATTTTGGTAATTATTATTGATCATGTTTAGTCACAGTATTGAATTACTTAGCTGTTGTGTTATTAATAGATCCCAGTAAATGCATGCATGACTGTAAGTTGCTTTGGATAAAAGCGTCTGTTAAATTGCATATATGTAAATATAAATTACTAGAAATCTCTAACATTATCCAAACTACTGCCTGACAAAACATACGAGAAATCATATATGAGCTTCTGAAGTAGTGTACAAAAAAAACCTTTGTTGTACAACCGATGAAAACTCAGGTTTACATAAGTATTACGCAAACCAATCCAATAACTGGAGTAAAATACTGTATATTCATACAGGACAGTATATCCATCCCCACTCCAAGACTGTGGACGTTATGGAACAGCTAGTGTGAATCATTGTGGACTACTAGGGATAAATGTTTCAGACTGAACTACATAAAGCTACAGCACTTTTCTACCATTCCACTAAAGCCTTTACAATACCCTACAAGAACTGGGGTGAAAGGGTAAGAACATGTTCCAACCCCTCAGTTTCCCAGCTTCTCTGTCCATGGCTCCGCTACCTCATAAAGCTCCGGGAGAAAGAGAGAGGCGTCTCTGAAGCTGTCAAACAGTGCCATGGGGAGGCAGGGGGGGAGGAGAGAAGGCGAGAGAGAGAGAGGGAAGGAAAGAGGGATGGAACACCAACACATTCTCTCTCTCTTTCTTCCCCTATGATCTGCGGCTTTGTGCCGGGAGAAGATAAACGATTTGGAGCTGCGTGGGATGCCCTCCCCCTGGAAGAGAGCAACAATGCCAAGATGCCGACGGAGGGATGGTGGTGGGGGAGCGAGGGAGGGAGTTTGAGGGAAGGAGGGAGACGGGGGGGAAGTAGAGAGGGTGAGATGAGGTTGGAGGAGAGGGGTGGTGAGGGAGGGTAGGTGTTTAAGGGATGTGCAGATGCCTGTGGGCCTGTGAGACGCTTACAGGAAATAGAATCCGGGGTCCGGTGGAACAGGCATTGATTTCTCCCTGCAGCTCAGCGCCAGCCGCCGGTCCCCAGCCCAGCCAAGTCAACGCTCTGATACTGTTTGCCATTTTCCCACAAAAGCCCCCAAAGACTGCATCTCACAAATCAATGGTAAGCTTTTTGGCTGGCTAGACCTCTGCCGTGTCAGAGAGGAAATAGCCAGGACAATAAATACTATCAGCAGTGAATATGATTAGTCCAATACAGTGAAGGTTTAGACCTCTTCTCCCTATAGAGGGGTGTACAGGAAGGGGAATGCCCAGATGTGGTAGTATTGGTCTGTGTTTCGGAGGAGGGTGTGTGTGAGTGTGTGTGCGCGTGCATGTCCTACGTGCAAGTGTGTGTTTGAGTGAGTGAGATTGTGCATGTATGTTTTCAGGTGGTTTGTCACTGCCACTAAGTGCTCCTTTAAGGTCCTCTGGTGGTTCTCTAGTGCTGCTCAGCCCAGATCAAGCTTATTACACACTCTGAAATGGGGATCGATTTCTGGGGCCGGACTCCTCCTGTGGGTGTCTCCGCCTAAAGAGCCCTCAAGGTAAAGTCTGTGATTTGGGCCTCTCTCTCTCTCTAATATGCAACCGCGCATTTTGTACCCTCCCTCACTGACATTTTAAATGGCATTTTATTGAATTCATTATTAGTGTGCTGTGGACATTATTTGTTTAGCCAAGTCAACGCTGCCCTTCAGAAAGAATTAAAGACAACCAGACAAAAGTTGAGGTCCAAAAGGCTTCTACTGCCAAGCCTCCTGAACAGCTAATCAAAGCAATACCCAGACCCCTCTTTTACACTGTTGCTACTCTCTGTTTATAATCTATGCATAGTTACTTTAACTTTTAACTAGGCAAGCCAGTTAAGAACAAATTCTTATTTACAATGATGGGTTAACTGCCTTGTTCAGGGGCAGAACGACAGATTTTTACCTTGTCAGCTCGGGGATTTGATCTAGCAACCTTTCGGTTACTGGCCCAACGCTCTAACCACTAGGCTACCTGTCGCCCCTAATTACCTCAATTACATTGACTCTGTACCGGTCCCCCCTGAACATAGCCTCACTTGTTATTTTACTGCTGCTGTTCAATTATTTGTTACTTTATTTTCTATTTTTTTACTTATGTTTTTTAACACTTTTCGTCTTAACTTCTTAAAGCATTGTTGGTTAAGGGCTTGTAAGTAAGCATTTCACTATAAGGTTGTATTCGGCGCATGTGACAAATACAATTTGATTTGATTTGAAAAGCTCCTTGCATTGATTTCTTCTCTGAAATAACAGAGATTACAAAGACAGGCCAGACCGACAACCCTCTGAACCTGGTCTGACGCCTTATCCTCACGACTGAAGATAATAGTCTCTCTGATAGGTGGACGGCATATTAATAGCAAGACTGTCAGAAGTAGTTAACACGTAGAGGACGGGCAGCACTTGTCAAAGATGAGTGGCATCAACAATCATGTGGGCTGAGTGAGTACATAAAGAAACACTATCCATGTTTCCATTGGCTTGACACAGAATTTCAAGCAAGCTTCACAGAGAAATACAATCAGATTCTATTCAAGTGGCCTCACGTTGAACAAACAAGGGAACATATTTCATCACACGTTACGATTTTCTTCACATAGAAACTGTTTTGATGGATTGATCAGCAAACTTTGGCAAGACAGAAATAACCAGTGTTTGAGGAGCCCAACACACCATCCTCTCATAGAGGGGTTGTATAACAGTTTCATTTTTACAGCAGTTGTATAACGAAGCATTTTGCTCCTTAGTTCGACACAATCCTATTTAGCTGGAGGTGTTGTAGCAAAATCCATAGCATTGCTTGCTTTCCCTGTGCAGAAGGAGCATCCACCACCCACTCTGTCCTATCTCTACCCATTCAGGAATCACTTTAATCCTGATCAGCCAGCCACACAGCACAGAGACACTAATCTGGCTGTCTGCTTTTCACCGTGACCGGCAGTCAAGCTGCAGTCTCTTAAACACAGTTGATCTAAACAAAGGCGCTAGGCAGCTGTAAATACAGTATACCAGTTCTAGCTACATGCCCTCTACCATAGAGAGGTAATATCAAGAAAGAGAAGCAAGTTCCCCAAAAGTACTGCATCATGGGTGAGGACTGGAGTAATCTACAGTTATCCGCCATGTATTTAAGTTCTCCCAGAACTGTATCCTATGCAGCGGATTCGTGTCAGGTTTGATTTATGACAAGCTTATCTGGCTCAAGGGGGGGGGGGGGGGGGGGGGGTTAAGAGGGAAGAGCGAGGGAAGGAGGGGAATGAGACAGTTGGGAAAGGAGGGTACGGTTAAAAGTGTCACAGCTATTTTAAGTGGTGCAAAACTTCTCGCTGCATATTCCAGTGTGTTTTCAAGTTTCAAAAAGTTATCCTAACATCATATCTGTTAGCTTTTGTCACATTTGTGTGAAGGGAAGCTGCCCTCGCTTTTAACACACCCAAAAGTTCCTTGTCTTTTCTTCTGCGCTCCAGCCGACTCTTTTATCAGTGCTAATTGAGCTTCTGAACTTCACAACACAACATACAGTACCCATACCAGGGGTACGTGCTTCATCGAGCTGCCATTGAAAAACAAGAAAGGAGCATCGGAATTCTCCGGCCTTAGTAAAATATGTTGTTCTGTTCTCGAAGAGACAGAAGTGTGTGTGTGTACGCATGCGTCCCTGTGCGTGTGTGTGTTTGCGTATCGCTGCCCACATAACAACCCATCCAACTGTACTTCTATGTTTGTGGCTGTAATACAAGAGGAGTAAGGCGAAGTTGGGGGCGGAGGGGCTGGAACCAAAGTGCTGCGCGTCGCCATGGAAACAGAAGCTGAGCGATAAGCCGCACTTAGAGTGTTAAAGCGCTTTACAGCCATATTTCTGTTTATGGAAACGCTACGGGACCAGCTAGCAGCCATTGATCAAGCTGTGAACAGCTCTACCACTGAACTGATCACATTGTGCCAGGAGAACCATATCTCAATCTGTCTCACATGCTCACACATTTGGCCTAGCAATAATGAGATGATAAACTTGATTGATAAACTGCTGTGAAAGAAAGTTATGTGGCTTTTATTTCAGTCAGTCAGTGATGAGGTTATTGAACAATTGACAAGCTAAAAGTTCACAGAAAGGAGACGTCATTATCCTGAATATGTGAAGAAAAATGGAACTCCCTGAAACAGTTATAAACGACATATCATTATATGGCATAGTCGGAATGTCCTTTGTGGTTGCTCATAATATTCATTATCTTTTAACCCATAAGAGTCTAAGCCCTGTCTAAGCTGGGGGAGGGGTTCTACTAAGCTATATGGAATTGTTTTAAGAAGGTCATACCAAGGATCATTTTGCCATTTTATTTTGAATTTCAAGACCCCTTGAAGTATCCCAAAAATATATTTAAAAAATCTTTGATAAAATGTTTTATTTGGCCTTACTTCTATTAGCCCATACAAACGCATTGAATAACAGATTCACTACATGGAACAACAGATAATCCCACATAAAAAAATCTAAAGGAAGTTTGTTCTGAAGTGTATGTCCTATATCTGAGAGATACAAGAAAGATCAGGATTTATATATATTTTTTGTACATGTGCTTAACCCCTTATTTTTGACACTAAACAGTCTCCATATACAGTGCCTTAGGAAAGTATTCAAATCCCTTGACTTTTTCCACATTTTGTTAGGTAACAGCCTTACTCAAAACATTTTTTTTTAAATTCCTCATCAATCTACAAACAAAACCCCATAATGACAAAGCAAAAACAGTTATTTAGAAATGTTTTCTAATATATATATATATATATATATATACTGCTCAAAAAAATAAAGGGAACACTTAAACAACACAATGTAACTCCAAGTCAATCACACTTCTGTGAAATCAAATTGTCCACTTAGGAAGCAACACTGATTGACAATAAATTTCACATGCTGTTGTGCAAATGGAATAGACAACAGGTGGAAATTATAGGCAATTAGCAAGACACCCCCAATAAAGGAGTGGTTCTGCAGGTGGTAACCACAGACCACTTCTCAGTTCCTCTGCTTCCTGGCTGATGTTTTGGTCACTTTTGAATGCTGGCGGTGCTTTCACTCTAGTGGTAGCATGAGACGGAGTCTACAACCCACACAAGTGGCTCAGGTAGTGCAGCTCATCCAGGATGGCACATCAATGCGAGTTGTGGCAAGAAGGTTTGCTGTGTCTGTCAGCATAGTGTCCAGAGCATGGAGGCGCTACCAGGAGACAGGCCAGTACATCAGGAGACGTGGAGGAGGCCGTAGGAGGGCAACAACCCAGCAGCAGGACCGCTACCTCCGCCTTTGTGCAAGGAGGAGCAGGAGAAGCACTGCCAGAGCCCTGCAAAATGACCTCCAGCAGGCCACAAATGTGCATGTGTCTGCTCAAACGGTCAGAAACAGACTCCATGAGGGTGGTATGAGGGCCCGACGTCCACAGGTGGGGGTTGTGCTTACAGCCCAACACCGTGCAGGACGTTTGGCATTTGCCAGAGAACACCAAGATTGGCAAATTCGCCACCGGCGCCCTGTGCTCTTCACAGATGAAAGCACTGAGCATGTGACAGACGTGACAGAGTCTGGAGACGCCGTGGAGAACGTTCTGCTGCCTGCAACATCCTCCAGCATGACCGGTTTGGCGGTGGGTCAGTCATGGTGTGGGGTGGCATTTCTTTGGGGGGCCGCACAGCCCTCCATGTGCTCGCCAGAGGTAGCCTGACTGCCATTAGGTACCGAGATGAGATCCTCAGACCCTTTGTGAGACCATATGCTGGTGCGGTTGGCCCTGGGTTCCTCCTAATGCAAGACAATGCTAGACCTCATGTGGCTGGAGTGTGTCAGCAGTTCCTGCAAGAGGAAGGCATTGATGCTATGGACTGGCCCGCCCGTTCCCCAGACCTGAATCCAATTGAGCACATCTGGGACATCATGTCTCGCTCCATCCACCAACGCCACGTTGCACCACAGACTGTCCAGGAGTTGGCGGATGCTTTAGTCCAGGTCTGGGAGGAGATCCCCCAGGAGACCATCCGCCACCTCATCAGGAGCATGCCCAGTCATTGTAGGGAGGTCATACAGGCACGTGGAGGCCACACACACTACTGAGCCTAATTTTGACTTGTTTTAAGGACATTACATCAAAGTTGGATCAGCCTGTAGTGTGGTTTTCCACTTTAATTTTGAGTGTGACTCCAAATCCAGACCTCCATGGGTAGATAAATTGGATTTCCATTGATTATTTTTGTGTGATTTTGTTGTCAGCACATGCAACTATGTAAAGAAAAAAGTATTTAATAAGATTATTTCTTTCATTCAGATCTAGGATGTGTTGTTTAAGTGTTCCCTTTATTTTTTTGAGCAATATATATATAAATAACATTTACATAAGTATTCAGACCCTTTACTCAGTACTTTGTTGAAGCACCCTTTGCAGCGATTACAGCCTCGAGTCTTCTTGGGTATGATGCTACAAGCTTGGCACACCTGTATTTGGGAAGTTTCTCCAATTCTTCTCTGCAGATCCTCTCAAGCTCTGTCAGGTTGGATGGGGAGCGTCGCTGCACAGCTATTTTACAATCTCTCCAGAGATGTTAGATCAGATTTAAGTCTGGACTCTGGCTGGGCCACTCAAGGACAATCAGAGACTTGAAACCCGAAGCCACTCCTGCGTTGTCCCGAAGCCACTCCTGCGTTGTCTTGGCTGTGTGCTTAGGGTCGTTGTCCTGCTGGAAGATGAACATTTGCCCCAGTCTGAGGTACTGAGAGCTCTGGAGCGGGTTTTCATCAAGGATCTCTCTGTCTTTGCTCCGTTCATCTTTGCCTCAATCCTGACTAGTCTCACAGTCCCTACTGCTGAAAAACATTCCCACAGCATGATGCTGCAACCATCATGCTTCACCGTAGGAATGGTGCCAGGTTTCCTCCAGACGTGACGCTTAGCATTCAAGCCAAAGAGTTTAATGTTGGTTTCATCAGACCAGAAATCTTGTTTCTCATGGTCTTACAGTCTTTAGGTGCCTTTTGGCATTCTCCAAGCAGGCTGTCATGTGCCTTTTACTGAGGAGGGGCTTCCGTCTGGCCGCTCTACCATAAAGGCCTGATTGATTGTCCTTCTGGAAGGTTCTCCAATCTCCACAGAGGAATTCTAGAGCTCTGGCAGAGTGACCATCGGGTTCTTGGTCACCTCCCTGACCAAGGTCCTTTCTCCCCCGATTGCTCAGTTTGGACTGGGAGCCAGCTCTAGGAAGATTTTTGGTGGTTCCAAACTTTTTCAGTCTAAGAATGATGGAGGCCACTGTGTTCTTGGGGACCTTCAATGCTGCAGACATTTGTTGGTACCCAGATCTTTGTACCTTGACACAATCCTGTCTCAGAGCTCTATGGACAATTCCTTCGACCTCATGGCTTGGCAAAACAGTTTTTTTGAAATGTTAATTTTTTTAAATCCATTTTAGATTAAGGCTGTAACATAACAAAATGTCGAAAAAGGGGTCTGAATACTTTCGGAAGGCACTGTATACTTCCATTCAACTGGTACCGGGGGACCTTCAGATGAGTCTTGTGAAGCCTGTGGGTGTCCTAGAGCAAAACAACCAACACTGTACTGTACATGTTTGTGAGAGTTTCATCTCTCCATCTCTTCATCTCTCCAGAGGGGTCATAATAGTTTGTAGGCCAAACTGCTCGGACGCTACAGACAAGCTACAGACGAGCTACAGGCGATTTTGTGAGAAGACTGACTTTTGGGATGTCTCATGGTCTGACAAACACTGCTCTAGCTCTGTCACCTTTCACCGCAGATGCGTAAGTGCGACATAGGTGGATGCGGTGGATTGAGATGCATTCAAAGAAAAAAACGGATTTCTCTAGTTTAAACTAACAGATTGTTATGGGGATTTTTGTATTATGCTAATTCGATTTCCGCAGGGGGGAGGACATTGATCTAGTCAAGTTATTCAATGAATCGCAATTCCACAAGAAAGAATCCTTCATATTTTTTCTTCATAGCCCAGAATTTCTTCAAAGTAAAAGTAATTTTTTCAGTGTAACAGCTACAAATAGAGCATGGACTGTCATTAATGTAGAGGAAGTCATGTTGCCTGGAATAATAACATATTAATAGGGAAACACTTTAGCTGGATAAAGGACATTAGGCATACTAAAGAGACAGAACGGAAGCCATTACAGAGGGGCTAGAGTAACTAAACTGAATGTGGCACTAGCAGTGCTTTGATGTGATAATGATGTTCTATCTAACATTTTTACATACAGTATGCTATTTACTTGGTGTATTTAGAAACCGCATGGCAAAATTGTTACTTAATAAATACAGTTGGTTTCTTTGAGTTTCATTAATCAACAGTGCAGTTCAAGAAGAGTTAAGAAAATATTTACAAAATAAACTAAAGTAAAAAATAATAAAAAGGAACACAATAACATAACAATAACAAGGCTATATACAGGGGGTACCGGTACCGAGTCAGTGTGCGGGGGTACAGGTTGGAGGTAATTTGTACATGTAGGTGGGGGTGAAGTGACTATGCATAGATAATAAATAGTGAGTAGCAGCAGTGTACAAAACAAATGGAGGGGGGTCAATGTAATAGTCTGGTGGCCACTTGATTAGTTGTTCAGCAGTCTTATGGCTTGGGGATAGAAGCTGTTAAGGAGCCTTTTGGTCCAAGATTTGGTGCTCTGGTACTGCTTGCCATGCGGTAGCAGAGAAAACTGTCTATGACTTGGGTGACTGGAGTCTCTGACAAATTGATGGGCTTTCCTCTGATACCGCCTATTATATAGGTCCTGGATTGCAGGAAGCTTGGCCCCAGTGATGTACTGGGCCGTACGCACTACCCTCTGTAGCGCCTTATGGTCAGATGCCGAGCAGTTGCCATACCAGGCGGTGATGCAACCGGTCAGGATGCTCTTGATGGTATAACTTTTTGAGGATCTGGGGACCCATGCCAAATCTTTTCAGTCTCCTGAGGGGGAAAGGTTTTGTCGTGCCCTCTTCACGACTGTCTTGGTGTGTTTGGACCATGATAGATTGTTGGTGATGTGGACACCAAAGAACTTGAAACTCTCGACCCGCTCCACTACAGCCCCGTTGATGTTAATGGGGGCCTGTTCGGCCCGCCTTTTCCTGTAGTCCACGATCAGCTCCTTTGTCTTGCTCACATTGAGGGAGAGGTTGTTGTCCTGGCACCACACTGCCAGTTCTCTGACCTCCTCCATATAGGCTGTCTCATCGTTGTCAGTGATCAGACCTACTACCTTTGTGTCATCAGCAAACGTAATGGTGGTGTTGGAGTCGTGTTTCCAGTTGAAGAGGGAGGTGAGTCCTTAACTTAATGATGAGCTTCGTCAGCACTATGGTGTTGAACGCTGAGCTGTAGTCAATGAACAGCATTCTCACATAGGTGTTCCTTTTGTCCTTGTGGGAAAGGGCAGTGTGGAGTGCGATTGAGATTGTGTCATCTGTGGATCTGTTGGGGCGGTATGCGAATTGGAGTGCGTCTAGGGTATCCGGGAGGATGCTGTTGATGTGGGCCATGACCAGCCTTCATTTATGCAGGTTACCTTTGCTTCCTTGGGCACAGGGACTATGGTGGTCTGTTGAAACATGTAGGTATTACAGACTAATTCAGGGAGAGGTTGAAAATGTCAGTGAAGACACTTGCCAGTTGGTCCGCGCATTCTTTGAGTACATGTCCTGGTAATCCATCTGGCCCCACGGCTTTGTGAATGTTGACCTGTTTAAAGCTTTTGCTCACATCAGCTACTGAGAGCGTTATCACACAGTCATCCAGAACAGCTGATGCTCTCGTGCATGCTTCAGTGTTGCTTGTCTTGAAGCGAGCATAAAAGGTATTTAGCTGGTCTGGTAGGCTCGGGTCACTGGGCAGCCCGCGTCTGGGTTTCCCTTTGTAGTCCGTAATAGTTTTCAATCCCTGCCACATCCGACGAGCATCAGAGACGGTGTAGTAGGATTCAATATTAATCCTGTATTGATGCTTTGCTTGTTTGATGGTTCGTCTGAGGGCATAGCGGGATTTCTTATAGGCGTCCGGATTAGTGTCCCGCTCCTTGAAAGCAGCAGCTCTAGCCTTTAGTTCGATGCGGATGTTGTCTGTAATCCATGGCTTCTGGTTGGGATATGTATGTACGGTGACTGTGGGGATGATGTCGTCGATGCACTTATTGATGAAGCCGATGACTGAGGTGGTATACTCGTGGCGAAGAATAGGGCCCACCTGGCCTGATGCGGGTTCAGCCTCTGCTCGAATATACTCTAGGTTCCGGTGTTCCGTCCAAACAAGGAATGGGTGTTGACACCCTCCAGCCCGTGCTTTCAGCGCCTTCTTGATGGCCAGCAACTCATGATCCCCCACGTCATAATTCCGCTCCGCGTGAGACAGCTTCCGTGAGTAGAAGGCGCATGGATGGAGTTTAGGCAGCGATCCAGTGCGTTGGGACAGAACAGACCCTACTCCAACTTCGGAGGTGTCCACATCCACGATGAAGGGCAGAGACGGGTCAGAACAGGTGCGTTCGTAAAACGTTCCTTGAGTGCACGGAAGGCTTCGTTGGCCTCAGTCCAGCGCAGCTGTCTAGGACCTCCCTTCAGGAGGGGGGTGAGAGGGGCTACCACTGTGCTGAAACCCCTAATGAAGCGCCTGAAATAGTTGGCAAAACTTAGGAAGCGTTGCAGCGCCTTTATGTTGGATGGAACAGGCCACGACCGTACTGCACTGACCCTCTGCTCTTCCATCTCCACTCCCACCGTGGATATCCGATAGCCCAGGAAGGAAACCGCCTGCTGAAAGAAAAGGCACTTCTCCGCCTTGGCATACAGGTGATGCCCTATCAGCCTCTCCAAAATGGACCTGCTATGAGAGACATGTTGCTCACGTGTAGTGGAGTACACCAAGATGTTGTCTATGTACACCACTACACAGTGACCCAACATGTCTCTAAACACCTCATTAATGAAGGATTGAAACACAGAGGGTGCATTTTTCAGGCCGTAGGGCATTACCTTGTATTTGTAGTGCCCGGTGCTGAAGGCGGTCTTCCTTTCATCCCCCTCTCTGATGCGCACCAGGTTGTAGGTACAGTGTAAATCCTATTTGGTAAAGTACTGAGCACCGTGCATCTGTTCGATCACAGTGGGTATGAGAGGCAGGGGATAACTGAATTTAACAGTTTCCTTATTCAGTGTCTGGTAATTGAAACAGGGGTGGAGACCTCTGTCCTTTTTCTTTACGAAAAAGAAGCTGGAGGAGGCCGGAGAGGTGGACAAGAGCAAGCGCCTCCTGGAAGTACACCTCCTCGAAGTAGACTTGGCTGCAATGTAAGGGAGTAGTGAACTACATGTAGTTCAACTAGTAATTAAAGTACAGCACATTTTGCCAGGGGTACAACTTAGGTTTAAGAAGTTGGAGGCACATTCCTTTCCTTATTTATCCAGTCAGATAAAACCTAGTTTTTGTGTTTAATAGGCTAAATTGCACATTCTGTTAACATCTGACTCCAGAGTGTTCTGTTCTTGCAATTAGTAGTCAATGAAATTTCAAATATGATAATTTTTCACTAAGTAGTTTGGATGTAGTGAACTACTTTTTTAAAGTAGCTTTAGTTAAAAGCTCTATTTTTCTTAAGGATAACTTTAGTGTAGCTTAACTTCTTCCAGTGTGAAGTAACTGGTAGCTTGGTAAAATACAGTGCAATGGGAAAGTATTCAGACCAGTGACGACCAGTTGGCATGTTTTTTTTGGGAGCTTTTCTGTTTTGCATGTTATTTTGGCATTAATACGTGTCACATATATATATATATATATATATATATATATATATATATATATATATATATCATTGAGTTAATAAAGCCGCATACAAGCATGGTCTCTTTTTGTTTTCTTGAGTAAGGCAGCTCCAAAATGCAGGTGTTTCAGCCTAGCTCAGTGCTTTCTGTGGTGGTGGGGCAAGCCAGCAGAGAATACAGAGCGTTGCGCCGTGATTGGCTCAGTGTTCTGTTACTCATGGGGACTCAACATCACCCTCAAGTATAAGGGTAGAGCTAGTAAATTCAAGCGCCATGGGTGAAGTCATAGAGTTACATTAGAAGTTCCCATCCAAGAAGGCTCAAGGTCATTGGCCACAGATAAAATGACATCAAATCACATTATATCTACAGTAGCTTTGATTGGACTGATCATGTCAACATCATACTTTCAAAATCTTAGCTAGCAGTCATCATGAATCAAGTCGACAATCTACTTGCGAATCCTTTTAAATCCTTGTCATATGAAGAGAAATAATGAAGAGAAATTATAGATAAAACGTATCGGTGCTCATCGGCAATTGGACATAAACATTACACAACAATTAGAAAATCCCAAATTCAACAATGAGTGGTTCTGAAGGAATCAGTATGGCTAACTGCAAGCATTGCAAAGCAATCATTAGCCTTCTATTCAGTGGAGTGGCTGTGTGGTCCCAAGTCTAAGATGAAGGGTCTCTTTTCCTAGTTTAAAATGATAAACATTCAACATTGGCCATGCTGTCAATGAAGCATGATTTGTGCTGTGCTCAAAACAACAACTTGGAACAGCAAAATCGGACTTTAGTGAGTTCAAGACAACTGGGAACTTGGGAAAAACGTTTTGAACTTTCATCCAACTCGGAAATGTAAATTCGGAACTCGGGCCTCTTTCTAGAGCTATGACCTGAAGATCACTGACGTCATCATGATTGAACTTTTTTTTCTTCTTTGAGTTCCCAGTTGTCTTGAAAGCACCATAAATCCAGATAATGCCACACTTTGACGACAAAGTTTGATGACAAAATTTGCCCACGAAGGGCTGCCGCGCCACCTTCCTGTTCAAGTGAGAACAGCACAACAAGGTGAGTCTGAAAATGTATTGAATGCTGCTTAATAATTATGTAATATGCCAGGGAGATATGTATACTGTAGCTAAGAAAATAATACTAAGTGTATGTTGTGTAGTAAACTGTTAGTAGCCCATGTGCCTCACCCTAATAATTTGGTCTATTTTCACCTCCTAATTTTGCCTACTGTTCTGACATGTAGCCTATAACCTGTTTTTGAGAAATGTAATCATCAAATATTGTAAGAGCTTTCATTGTCTGCTTTTATGCCCCCTTTATTTATCCTACAGTTCAGACTTGGTGTACAGGGAGAACACTGTAAGAACGGCCCGTGTTCTGAATTCTGTTGCTGTACATTTCAAAAGTGCTGAACAAATAGTTATATTGACTACGTCTGTCCTAGCTCGCTCATTAATGTCTTAATCGAAATTACAGATTGCCTCTTATCCGCTTGTCGTCCCCTTATGCCATAGTTTGTACATCTCAATTATCAGTAGAAACCACATTTGTTTAAGCAGGTCAGCCATATCAACTATGTTTTTCTAAAGGCAGTAAATGAGGCTCCGCTGATAGCGAGGGGTAACAGTGGTAAGGTGTTGGGACTCCTTATGTAGGCCCTAACAGTTTGTGGGCACCGTTTGTCACCGTTATAGTTCAATTAATGCATTGTTTAGTGTTGTGTAGTGGCTTTGCTGGCATGCATCCCACATTTATTTATTTTTATCCCACCAAAATGTACAGTTGAAGTCGGAATTTTACATACACCTTAGACAAATACATTTAAACTCAGTTTTTCCACAATTCCTGACATTTAATCCTAGTAACAATTCCCTGTCTTAGGTCAGTTAGGATCACCACTTTATCTTAAGAATGTGAAATGTCAGAATAATAGTAGAGAGAATGATTTATTCCAGCTTTCATTTATTTCATCACATTCCCAGTGGGTCAGAAGTTTACAGTCAATTAGTATTTGGTAGCATTGCCTTTAAATTGTTTAATTTGGGTTAAATGTTTTGGGTAGCCTTCCAAAAGCTTCCCACAATAAGTTGGGTGAATTTTGGCCCATTCCTCCTGACAGAGCTGGTGTAACTGAGTCAGGTTTGTAGCCCTTCTTGCTCGCACACGCTTCTTCAGTTCTGCCCACAAACTTTCTATAGGATTGAGGTCAGGGCTTTGTGATGGCCACACAATACCTTGACTTTGTTGTCCTTAAGCCATTTTGCCACAACTTTGGAAGTATGCTTGGGGTCATTGTTCATTTGGAAGACTGAGTTGCGACCAAGCTTTAACTTCCTGACTGATGTCTCGAGGTGTTGCTTCAATATATCCACATCATTTTCCTCCCTCATGATGCCATCTATTTTGTGAGGTGCACCAGTAATTTTCTGGAATTTTCCAAGCTGTTTAGAGGCACAATCAATGTAAACTTCTGACCCACTGGAATTGTGATACAGTGAATTATAACTGAAATAATATGTCTGTAAACAATTGTTGGAAAAATGACTTGTGTCATGCACAAAATAGATGTCCTAACCGACTTGCCAAAACTATAGTTTGTTAACAAGAAATTTGTGGAGTGGTTGAAAAACAAGTTTTAATGACTCCAACCTAAGTGTATGTAAACTTCCGAATTCAACTGTATGTCATAACAGGTGTAAATATATGGGTCATGACAGTCTTATGACAGGTTATGACCAATCAAATGTATTTATAAAGCCCTTCTTACATCAGCTGATGTCACAAAGTGCTGTACAGAAACCCAGCCTAAAACCCCAAACAGCAAGCAATGCAGGTGTAGAAGCACGGTGGCTAGGAAAAACTCCCTGGAAAGGCCAGAACCTAGGATCAAACCTAGAGAGGAACCAGGCCTCTTCTGGCTGAGCCGGGTGGAGATTATAACAGAACATGGCCAAGATGTTCAAATGTTCATAGATGACCAGCAGGGTCAAATAATAATAATAATTCTATGGCAAAGATACTTATATGTCTCCCCTTTCATCTGTGTCTAGTGTTAGCTAGTTACTGGCTAGCTAGATCTTCAACAAGCATGAAACAAAAGGGGGGAGGTTCATTCAATACTCTGATGCAGTTGTCATGTGCTTTCTGTGAATTGCAACACAAGGGACATGCCAAACGGGAGATGTAAACATAAAAAGTACATCATTCCTGCAATTTCAATGTTGTTTGAGTTGCTTTGTTTATCACCACATTTGCTACAACACTGCATCCAAGTTTATAGAAATAGGTGTTTTATGAATATAAGCTCCCCACCAACTCAGCCTGTCTTTTCAAACTTCTAGTAGTTAGCCATGAGAGAAAAAGTACTTTCTCAAATTTTTTGCATTTCTATCCCACCAAAAATATTATCGTGATATTTTAGTCACTCAAAAGCCGATTTTTTATGGGACTCAGAATGACTGCTCTGGACCTTTAAGATGGTGGCATGGATCGTTCTGTTCTGCTCAGCTCGAGATGAAGAGCGGAAAAATTCAAGTGATGAATCTGAGCCTCAGTGTTATCAGCTGTGAAAGGTGGGGTTTACAGCAAGGCACGGTTTTCATTTGCCTTGTCAGGCGTGATTTTAAGTTCTTCAGTTCAGCTTCCCATAATGTGTTGTACCGAGAGTACTGACAGAGGGAACTAGAGCTGCCAAAAGATTTGATGTGATTAATTGCAAATTCTGCATTTGCACGCATTTAGCTGTAATTTGAAGTGTAGGAAATATGAGTATTTACTCACCAATGTAACAACACAGTGTGGTCAAAGACTTTATTGTAGTCACGATCTGGCTACTTCAAAGTAAACAGTTATGTTTTTGGGTTATTACATATTTATTAACTTATTCAGATATCTTCTAAACTACCCACAATGCGCTATTTCTCAACGTCATATGGAGGATCTACTCCATGCTACCAAGTTTGTATGCTAGCTCGGTAGCTAGCTCAAGCTCTTCACGGACTTTGTGGCTGTGTTAACTAATGGTAACCCGTTAGCATGGCAGGCTCTGGTGCCTTCTTGCCGTGGGCTCAAAATGAAAGAAAAATCCTACCTTCCTGCTCTAATTGTGTAGTACCTCGTCTGTTTTGCTTTTTGTTTTCTCAACTTTTTTCATGTTCGCTGTGAAATTGGCTACGGGACTTTTTCCACCTTCCACCCAGCTGACTGACATCTGGAATCTATCCATTTCGGATTTTTCTCGCTATATAGCTATTGGATTTCCCTGACTCTTCCTCAGTCCAGTGAAGCACCTGCCTCCCCCTCGCTTTGGTAGCTCTCAGCTTGCACTCTTTTAAAAAGAATGGGCCCCGGTCAATCTGTAAGTCTCTGCTTGCGCTTTGCTTTTATTTGCGGTTATGTTTCAGTTGTGTTCTAGCTGGTCTCCAGTAGTTGCCGACCATAACCTTGGTGGTTGGCTAGGCTAATAGCAAGTTGGCTAAAAAGCGAACATTAGCTGGCTGGCTAAGATAGATTTATGAAGTTAACATTCTTTGATAACTGGTTAGATGGCGTTATGTATTTCCAAAACTTTGGTTTACTTTAATGTAGCTATAAGGTAGGTGTTGATAGCAACTGGCTGACTTATTCAGTGCTACATTATAAGGAATAGGCTGGCTTGCCGGGTCCTCGATATTACACCGCAACCCGGAAAAACATTTTCTGACATGACATTCGGATTGCTGATTGGTTTTATGTAATAAAAACTTTAGGAGAGTGATGTGTAACTTTGCATTGGGACTTTTGTTGTGTACACTAATGCAAATCCATACAGTATGTTACGTTTATGCTACCTACCCTTTAAGATTGATACAAAAAGCATTACAAGAATATTGACGCCTTGATTTTGCCCAAAGTAACATTAAACAAAATGTGGTAAATTGATAATCACACTTTCTTTTACCTCAATGTCAACCTGTTTTGACATTGCATTGTTGTTTTTAGCTGTATACAGTAGATTATCTATTTGAGATCTTTCCAGTGGATTTTGAATGCTTTCAGACAATGTGATTAATCGCAATTAAGAAAAAAAGTGCACAAAAATGTGAAATAGTTATACCAATCACAGATACCAATACTATACATTTTAGTGTCAAATTAAAATGTTTATTTTTTTACCAATGTAACAGGACTAAACTAGGAGATGTTTACAACCAACACTCACGTGACATGTACAGACTTTGGCTAGCTCCACAGTTTGAATCCACCCCCTCAGTCAACTACTGACAAAGTAGAAAAGTTGTCTGCATTGACTTAAGTAAAATTACTCAGCAATTTAACAATTAACAGCACTTAACATCCTTCTTCATAGAAACAGCACTAACAACATTAACAAGGACACCTTTCTCTCTGCTGCTATATGTAAGGCTACGTCTTTACAATATAGAATATGTAATTGCACTTTCAACTAAGATTCAATATATTTAGGTGACAAGGGAAAACCTACGGTGATTGCATGTATATCAATAAGCATTATTATAGTGAGAAATGCTTTAAGAAGTGGTAACTAATTACTGCATACAGTACGAGCGCGATGGGCAGCGTGAGAGTGTCTGGGGCTACAGAACAGACAGAGCATTGTGAGCGCCTAAGAGATGGTCTTCAACCAATAACTGATTGGGCAACACTGGAGAGCCACAAACGATCACAATCAAGTGGCAGGGATTAATACATGATATGCTATTTAGCGTCCTAATATATTACCACTCAGGGAGATAGGTCAAGGGGAATACTCTTATTCCCCCCCCGCCTTTTTTTTTTTTTTTTTCATACAAGGGTACATTTATTTTCCCCTAGTATATTTTTTGTTAGAGCTACGCAACAAAAAAGCATGAGATTTATTTTACTACACAACCATCATAGTAAGTTCAGTTCCCAGTTGAGTACAGTCTGTTTTTCATTTAAACCCCAAATAACGGAATAGTCTAAATCAACAAATAGTCGTTGGTAGCCCTCCGGGAACCAACGAACAGTCTGATATGAGTCGTTGCACAGTGCGATGATTTCATAAGAAAGCGCTGCCTGCCAGCCCACCATTCTGTTTCTCCGATCCTCCTAGGAGACACTTGAGACGGTGCCAGCCCTGAGATGGGTGGAGCTTTCCGTCATGTGGCTTTGGAACAAACCATATACTCGCCCATAGCTCCACCCATGACGGGATGCACACAGCCTTGATTGAGTCACTGACCAGAGATCCCAAATGCCCTCCTGACCTCCCACCAACACTCCCTGGTTCATCTTCCAGACTAGCCCCTCACTCTCTCTCTCTCCATTTCCTTCCTTTCTCTCTCTCTCTCTCCCTCTCTCAGAAGAAGGAGGTGTCGGATGAGAAGGCCCCAGCCAGCCTGAAATCTTCTCTCATCAGGACACAGAAGAGACGCTGGGGGAGGGCCTTGGAGTAGGGCGCGGGCCGCGGGACACACGTACGCAGCAGGATCTCACGCCCTGCAGGGGGAGGGAAGTCTGGCACACTGGCACCTCCCATTGGCTTTTTGTCATCAGCTCCACCCCCACGTCCTGTGTCTTCATCCAATGGAGCCAAAAGGGCAGCCTGTGGGGGGCGAGGCAGACAGATGGGAGGAGTCAACAGCTGCGTTTAGACAGACAGCTCAATTCTAATACCACTAATTGGTATTTTGACCAATCAGATCGGCTCTGAAAATTATCTGATGGGATTGGTCAAAAGACCAATTAGTGGAAAAAAGACCAGAATTAGGCTGCCTGTCTAAATGCAACCAAAGTGGCTAAAATTCAGGCCGGCACAAAATGGAGAATGCAGGGCCCAACACACGTTAGACTTTCTATAAAAGCCCAATAAAATGTGGAAACTGGAACACAATATATTTTTAGGCAGTCTAAGCAGAACCTTAACACATACTACACTTTTACAATGTGAGTATAACAGAGTGTGACACGCGAGACTGAGAAAAACATACATACAACTCATTCTATCGCTCCATATTCTAAGTCGTTGGGGGAATGAAACAACCTTGACAGTGATCAGACCTGGCGCAAGTGAAAGCGGCTGGACTGGAAAACGACAGCAGCATGTTAACACAATCTATTTTTACTGAGCAGGAACAAATTACATGAATTAGAAAGCTGATTACAAATTAACAAATGCCTTCCCACATCTCCCAAACTATTGTCTAAGGCGAGGAAAGGAGAACACATTTAATGGATTGGAGCGATTCGGTGTGTGCTTCCAGATCAATGTATGCATTTGTTTTCAGTGGGGCACAGCATAGCCCTGGAGGGATGGCAACACAAGAAAGCTACGTGACGCTAAGATCTAAAGCCAAAAGGGATCAAACACATCACAGCAACCTCCAATACTTACATAGTAAACTAGCAGGCTAAAACTAGTATATAACTAACCAGATAGAAAAGAGCAACCTACCACTCCTGAGTGTACATACTAAACAGCAGGATACCGCTAACCTACTGTAAATGTATACACTGAGTGTACAAAACATTAGGAACAAATTCCTAATATTGAGTTGCACCCCATTTTGCCCTCAGAACAGCCTCAATTTGTCAGGGCATGGACTCAAGGTGTCGAAGGCGTTCCACAGGGATGCTGGCCCTTGTTGACGGCAACGCTTCCCCAGTTGTGTCAAATTGGCTTGATGTCCTTTGGGTGGTGGACCATTCATAATCAAATCTTACTGGTCGCATCCACATATTTAGTAAATGTTATTGTGGGTGTAGCGAAATGCTTGTATTACTAGCTCCAACAGTGCACTAATATCTAACACATGCAAATCTAAAAGTAAAAGAATGGAATTAAGAAATATAGAAATATTAGGACGAGCAATGTCAGAGTCCGGAGTATAATTATATATGTATGTGATGGCATGTTTAGACATTATGTGGATAGAATATGTAGTATATCTGAAGAATACGTAGGATTCTTGATATACATGGGAAACTGTTGAGCATGAAAAACCCTTGACAAATTGGTGCGCTTGGCACCTACTATCAAAGCCCGTTCAAAAGGCACTTAAATCTTTTGACTTCCCCACTCACCCTCTGAATGGCACACATACATAATCCATGTCTCAATTGTCTCAAGGCTTGAAAATCCTTCTTTAACCTGTCTCCTCCCCTTCATCTACACTGATCGAAGTGGACTGAACAAGTGACATCAATAAGGGATCATACTTTAGCTTTCAGCTGGATTCACCTGGTCCGTCAATGTCATGGAAAGAGCAGGTGTTCCTAATGTTTTGTGCACCCAGTGTATAGAGACATACCACTCCTTAGTAAACATAGTATACATAGTAAACCAGCAGGCTAAAACTAGTCTATTATAAACCAACCTCCACATCCACCAGAAAACACTTGTTTATCAACGCAGACCCATCAGAGAATGAGAGCAAATGGACATACAACAAAAATAATTGATTAGATCTACACTAACAGATAGGTGGTTAGAAGAATAGATGGAAGGGAGGAGGAGAAGAAGAGGGGGAAGGTGGTTAGGTAAAAAGGTCAAGGGGAGGTTAAAAACACGGTAAGTGGCATCGCTTTAGGAACCCTGTGCTTCTCCTTTGTGTTATGGAGGTCTGGAAATTGCAGCGGTTCACTCTTCCAAACCATTACCAGAGAAATAACTGTAATCTTTGTCTGCATCCCTCCCTCAGCTAGCCTGAACCTCAGTGGCAGCACTGCTTTGCAGGTAGAAAGAGGGAGAAGTCATCGTCGAGAGGGGCATGGGGGGCTGGATGGATGGACTGGGGAGGTGGAGGCAGCTAGGGTGGGGGGGATGAACTAGGGGTGTGAAGGGGGGATAGGGAGGGTTGCTAGTGGTTACCTCATCACTGCTGTAGTCAGCGAGCTTGACATGGGTGAGAGGCAAGCAGCGTTAGGAGACAAAAAACACATAATACGATGGAGAGAACGAAAAAACATAAAATAACAAACAGAAGAACAAACAACAAAACAACACAAAGTCAGGTGATTAAGAGGATTAGGTTCTGCTTGAGAAGACATGACATTCATCCCACCGAACGCATCACATGCATAGCATACGCACTCAAGCCAAAGCAAGCGGCATTGCAATCAGACAACAATCAAACTAGTGCTCTAGTCTTATACTGGTAACATGGGTAAGATGAGGGGCAGGACATCTCTCCTCCCTTCTGTGTCTCTCTTTCCCTCTTTCCCAAGAAACTCACCTCATTTGATTGGCTGATGATTTCATCTGATTTACATGTGCTCGAGATAATTACTAGCTTTCTTTTGAGAGCTTGGCAAAACACAGGCTGTAATTTAACACTCCGACATCTTGCTGGGTGAAAGAAAAAAAAAGTGATTGAGGGAGTGAGAGATTGCTGAAATCTAACTATTTTTTCGCACCGTTTCATCCTCCAACACAAGGCACAGGGGAGAGAGCCAAGACAAGCATTCATTCCCTGTTTGCATTTTACTAGCAATTATTCTAAAGGAACAGATCTGGGACTAGGGACTGCATCTGTTGATGAACTCTGGGAAGAAGACACATTTATTGGCTTTAACTAACTTTCACGTTGAACAAACAAATGTATGCGTCGTTGGATGTGCCAAGACCAAACCAGGCATTGTACTTCAATGTGTTACAGCCAAGCATACACTTACTTTCATAACCAATACAGGTGCAACTACACAGCACAATGCGAGAGGTAATCTATCATTGCAAGAGCCTTTTAACTGATCATCTCAGACTATCCAGTCAGAGTATACTCAGAAAGACATGCAACACAGAATAGAAAGTCATTTGGTCCAGGGGTCTCTCTCCTTGCTTGTCAAATCATATCAGACTGAATAAAACAAGACATGTGTTTAATTGTCCTAATTACCATAAGAGGGAATTACAGACCCTGGATCTTTATCTGTCAGATTGCACGAAGCCATTTCTTGACAGAAGTTTACCGTAAATTCCGGACTATAAGCCGCAACTTTTTTCCCAGGCTTTGAACCTCGCGGCTTAAACAATGACGCGGCTAATATATGGATTTTTCCCGCTTTCAATTTTTTTTCTCCAAAAAAAACCACATTCTGTGACGTGCTCAGTTTTTTGGCGGCATGAAGCTTTCATTTGACCAATGAAATTGCCAAACGGGTTAAGGTCAAACAACTTTTTTGTTTACTGTTTAGATTAAATCGAGCGCTCTCAAACTTCCAATCATTCTGATTACGGTAGTCATTTTGTCACCCTCATCATGGCAAAGACACAGAGAAATGCATATGATGCAGCTTTCAAGTTGAAGGCGATTGATCTGGCTGTTGGAAAAGGAAATAGAGCTGCTGCACGGGAGCTTGGTCTTAATGAGTCGATGATAAGACGTTGGAAACAGCAGCGTGAGGAATTGACTCAGTGCAAAAAGACAACTACCGGTAAAGCTTACTGCTAATTTTTTATTTTTTGTTACAAGCCGTGTTTCGTAAAGCCTATTTATTTTTGTTACAAGCCGTGTTTCGTTAAAGCCTATTTATTTTTGTTACAAGCCGTGTTTCGTTAACGCCTGTGTAAAGTTAATTTGTTTCAATGTACCGGTAGGCACCTGCGGCTTATAGACATGTGCTACTTATTTATGTTCAAAATATATATATTTTTTTAGATTCAGTGGATGCGGCTTATATTCAGGTGCGCTTAATAGTCCGGAAATTACGGTATATCATACTTGGTATGAGTTGCATTATGTGATATGCAAGAAGAGTGACTTAACTTAAGCAAGTAAAACGGTTTAATAAAGCGGCAAGAAGAAAGTAGTGATAAGTGAACACATTAGAACACAGTCGAGCAGCAGCATGCTTTTTGTTACTCAGGCAGCATGCCCAGGAGCCCCTCAGGGCCTGGAAGAAGAGTGGGGTTGTAGGAGGGGAATCAGTCAGGGGGAACATAACATCTCCTGCCTGGGCCGTTGGACAGACAGCAGGTGAGCCGATAGTGGTGGCGGGATATCCTGTGATGCCAGGATTTAGGAAAGGCTCCAGTGGGAGACGGTGTGCATGTTTGTACAAGTGTGTGTGTGTCCTGGATGGTGGTGACAGTTTGAGAAGGTGTGCTTTACCCTCTGAGCGCTGACAAACAGCTTGTGGATGATGCTGCCGGCTGGGCCGCGTCCTGCTCCGATCACAGACACCTCAGGCTCCTCCAGCAGAGAGCTCACGAACCTGAGAGCGAGAAGAAGAGGAGATGGGGGAAGAGGTTCATTTCAGGGGAGCATAGTCAGAAAACACAAGCAGGTATATTATATTTAAAAGACATGCAATTGTACTTTTACCAACAGAATAACGATAAGGGGTTGTAAAACTAGCTACAGTACAGTACACAACATGTGAAAACTACAGCCTTTTGGAACGCATCCCTCTCCCTCGACACAGGATCTCGGATACAAGACAGGACGTTCATTGTTGGAGAGAAAAGGGACAGGTTAGTGGCTGCATGGTGTTCCAGGCCAGCTCTGAGTGTCCTCAAAATGAGTCTGGCTCTGCCTGGTTCTACTGCCTGACTGGCTGGGCCATCAGAGGCCCCTGGGACAAATGAACACTGGGTGCCTCCCTAATATAACCCCGTCTGTCTGTATATCTATGTTTCACTCTCTCAATGCACCTGAACCTGACACCGTACGTAAATACCTAGACAGACACACAGACAGACACACAGACAGACAGACACACACAGGTGGATCTATTCACTCCCAAGATACTCCAGACACACTCACTTATTCACTCCCAAGATAGGCACATGCACACAAACACACCCACTATACTATGCTCCCTTATTACAATCTGAGCAGTGTGTGTGCCTGGGGAGAGGGTGGTGGAGTTTTAATATAGCACACAACACAGTACGTGTGTTTGCCAAACATTTATTAGCATTCCTACTCATGCCCCCCCCCGAGCAGGGTGTATGATGAAATAAGAGCCGGCTTGTGATATTAATAAAGCGAGAAGGACGGGATGGAAGGTACATAAGAGGTACCCACTCCAATTCACATCCCGCCTCAACTAAGCCACAGATGACACAATCTCTATTGCACTCCACACCGCACTCTCCCATCTGGACAAGAGGAACACCTATGTGAGAACGCTGTTCATCGACTACAGCTCATCGTTTAACACCATAGCGCCCTCCAAGCTCATCACTAAGCTAAGGACTCTGGGACTGAACACCTCCCTCTGCAACTGGATCCTGGACATCCTGACGGTCCGCCCCCAGGTGGTGAGGGTAGGCAATGGGGATTTTCTCTAAAATCGACAGTTTCAATTCCGGGAATAATTCATATAACCAGAGAGTCCTGGGAAATACAGCAAAAATCAGAAGTGCCCATTTAAAGCGTTCAAAACCAAGATATGGTGACTGTGCAAGGATTCTCCGCAAATAAGAGGGGTGCTGCGCCAACTTGTCAGCGCCACTACGTAAAGATTTCACAGAAAGTGAAACTGATTGGCAATTAAATTGTTGTGAATTGAGAAACAGGCCGTTCACAAATACAGAGTGTTATCATGTTCCTCAATTAATTCAGCACATTTCAGCAGTTGGTCCAGGCTACAGTATCTTGACAGAGCGCACCCAGAGTAGGCTATAGCGTTGTCGGATCATACAAACTTTGTAAACGGCAGTCAAACAAAAGTAAAATGACCAAAGTTGAAAGCTTGCTAGATAACCTCCAACGAATGACAGAATATCTCCTATTTGGCAAAGTGGAGTTGATGATTATACAGACAGCAGATCAGCTCATGAATAACGGGGAGATGATGAGAGGGAACTGTTTAAATATCAAGGCATCTTAACGGGGACCAACTCTATTTATACAAAACATGATCCATATCTACTCTCATACTGTTTGTTGGTCACACATTCTCTACGGAAGCTTTCATACGGGCAGCAATACAAGACAGAGCAGACATCTTATAGCGGTATTTTGACATGCATTAATATGCATAGGCGAGACATGCTTTGAAAATGCAACCTATGGATTACAGAATAAGGTTAGGAATTTTCAAGCGAGACAGGAGTCAGGATTTAGGGTTTCAGTGGGATTGGGCAATAGGAAAGTAACCTGTGGTCTACATAAGGCTACTAAGTGAGTCAATAAATAAATAATACACTTGATTTAGGCTACAATGTTGCATTCTAAATGTTTCTGATCAGTGATAGATGAGCAAATGAATAAATGAGCTACCACTTCCACCTGTCCAGCCAGAGATCAATTAACCAAATATACAGACAGAGATTCAGTGAAACAAAATCACATTGATTGATTATCAGACAAGTCAGGGGTTTTTGGTCAAGAGTAGGCCAAGTTACTACACGAGTGAAGGTCAAGGAGAGTAGCATGTATAACATACAGTGCATTCAGGAAGTATTCAGAACACTTGACTTTTACCACATTGTTATGTTTCAGCCTTACTCTAAAGTTAATTCAATGTTTTTTCCCCATCAATCTACACACAATAATCCATAACGGCAAAGCAAAAACAGGTTTTTAGACATTTTTGAAAAAAACTGAAATAATCACTTTTACATAAGTATTCAGACCCTTTACTCAGTACGTTGTTGAAGCCCCTTCGGCAGCGATTACAGCCTCAAGTCTTCTTGGGTATGACCCTACAAGCCTGGCACACCTGTATTTGGGGAGTTTCTCCCATACTTCTTTGCAGATCCTCTCAAGCTCTGTTCGGTTGGATGGGGAGCGTTGCTGCACAGCTATTTTAAAGTCTCTCTCTTAAAACGTTAGATCGGGTTCAAGTCCAGACTCTGGCTGGGCCACTCAAGGACATTCAGAGACTTTTCCCTAAGCCACTCCTGTTTTTTTTGGTTGTGTGGTTAGGATCATTGTCCTGTTGGAAGGTGAACCATCACCCAAGTCTGAGGTTCTGAGCGCTCTCCATTCATCTTTCCCTCGATCCTGACTAGTCTCCCAGTCCTTGCCGCTGAAAAAGATCCCAAAAGCATGATGCTGCCACCACCATGCTTCACAGTAGGGATGGTGCCAGGTTTCTTTCAGACGTGACGCTTGGCATTCAGGCCAAAGTGTTCAATTTTGGTTTCATCAGACCAGAGAATCTTGTTTCTCATGTCTGAGAGTCCTTTAGGTGCCTTTCGGCAAACTCCAAGCGGGCTGTCACGTGACTTTACTAAAGGAGTGACTTCCGTCTGGCCACTCTACCATAAAGGCCTGGCTGGTGTGGTGCTGCAGAGATGGTTGTCCTTCTGGAAGGTTCTCCCATCTCCACAGAGGATCTCTGGAGCTCTGTCAGAGTGACCATTGGGTTCTTGGTCACCTCCCTGACCAAGGACCTTCTCCTCCGTTTGCTCAGTTTGGCTGGGCAGCCAGCTCTAGGAAGAGTCTTGGTGGCTCCAAACTTCTTCCATTTAAGAATATGGAGGCCACTGTGTTCTTGGGGACCTTCAATGCTGCAGACATTTTTTGGTACCATTCCCCAGATATGTGCCTCGACACAATTCTGTCTTGGAGCTCTACGGACAACTCCCTCAACATCATGGCTTGGTTTTCGCTCTGACATGCACTGTCAACTGTGGGACCTTATATAGACAGGTGTGTGCCTTTCCAAATCATGTCCAATCAATTGAATTTACCACATGTGGACTCCAATCAAGTTGTAGAAACATCAAGGATGATAATTGGAGTTTGAATACTTATGTAAATAAGGTATTTCTGTTTTTTATTATTGTGCAATTGTTTTTCCCAAAACTGTTTTCGCTTTGTCATTGTGGGGTATTGTGGGTAGATTTATAAGGAATGCACTGTATGCTACCAGCTCTCATAGGTCTCATGTCAGAATTACATGTTTGTCAAACGTCAAATTTGGAAATTATTCCAAATGTCAAATTTTTAAGTGTTAAAGGTTAAGTTAAGGGCATTAACTCCAGTTAATGTAAGGGTTAAGGTAAGGGATTGGCCCCCCAAAAAATTACACGCAACCTTTGGAATCAGAGGCAGATGCTTACGCTCATCCGCCGTCCCTAACGCACTTGAAAAACCGAAACCAACTTAAAAAAAGAAGGTAACAGCGCTCACTGTTTATCCTAGTGGCCGGTTTCCACTTCATCTCCCGACATCTCCAGATATGGATGGACGTTTAATACTAACTTGTATCACGAGTGACCTGGCTGAATATATGAGCAAACGTAAAAATAAATATGATCATTAGCACTCACCTCAACAGCTAACATTTTCCCTAGAGTAATTGTTACCAAATATCCAAACTTAACACGGGGTCCCCATCGGGGGTGGATGCTCAGTCCCCTCCTGTACTCCCTGTTCAAACATGACTGCGTGGACTCCAACACAATTATTACGTTTGCTGACAACACAACGGTGGTAGGCGTGATCATCGACCACAATGAGACAGCCTATAGCAGCGGTTCCCAAACTAGGGGTCGTGACCCCATGTGGGGTTACCTGATATGAAAACGGGTCGTGGATAATCTCCAAAATCCTGAGAAAAATATATACAGTTGAAGTCAGAAGTTTACATACACCTTAGCCAAATACATTTAAACTCAGTTTTTCACAATTCCTGACATTTAATCCTAGTAAAAATGCTCTGTTTTAGGTCAGTTAGGATTACCACTTTATCTTAAGAATGTGAAATGTCAGAATAATAGTAGAGAGAATGATTTATTTCAGCTTTAATTTCATTCATCACATTCCGAGTGGGTCAGAAGTTTACATACACTCAATTAACATTTGGTAGCATTGCCTATAACATTTTTAACTTGGGTCAAACGTTTCAGGTAGCCTTCCACAAGCTTCCCACAATAAGTTGGGTGAATTTTGGCCAATTCCTCTTGACAGAGCTGGTGTAACTGAGTCAGGTTTGTAGGCTTCCTTGCTCGCACACGCTTTTTCAGTTCTGCCCACAAATTTTCTATAGGATTGAGGTCAGGGCATTGTGATGGCCACTCCAATATCTTGACTTTGTTGTCCTTAAGCCATTTTGCCACAACTTTGGAAGTATGCTTGGGGTCATTGTCCATTTGGTAGACCCATTTGCAACCGAGCTTTAACTTCCTGACGGATGTCTTTAGATGCTGCTTCAATATATCCACATCATTTTCCTCCCTCATGATGCCATCTATTTTGTGAGGTGCACCAGTCCCTCCTGCAGCAAAGCACCCCCACAACATGATGCTCCCACCCCCGTGCTTCACGGTTGGGATATTGTTCTTCGGCTTGCAAGCCTCCCCCTTTTTCCTCCAAACATAATGATGGTCATTATGACCAAACAGTTATATTTTTATTTCATCAGACCAGAGGACATTTCTCCAAAAAGTACGATCTTTGTCCCCATGTGCAGTTACAAACCGTAGTCTGGCTTTTTTATGGCGGTTTTGGAGCTGTGGCTTCTTCCTTGCTGAGCGGCCTTACAGGTTTTGTTGATAAAGGACTCGTTTTACTGTGGACATAGATACTTTTGTGGCTGTTTCCTCCAGCATCTTCACAAGGTCCTTTGCTGTTGTTCTGGGATTGATTTGCACTTTTCGCACCGAAGTACATTCATCTCTAGGAGACAGAACAAGTCTCCTTCCTGAGCGGTATGACGGCTGCTTGGTCCCATGGTGTTTATACTTGCGTACTATTGTCTGTACAGATGAACGTGGTACCGTCAGGCGTTTGGAATTTACTCCCAAGGATGAACCAGACTTGAGTAGGTCTACAATGTTTTTCTGAGGACTTGGCTGATTTCTTTAGATTTTCCCATGATGTCAAGCAAAGAGGCACTGAGTTTGAAGGTAGGCCTTGAAATACATCCACACGGACACATCTCCAATTGACTCAAATTATGTCAATTAGCCTATCAGAAGCTTCTAAAGCCATGACATCATTTTCTGGAATTTTCTAAGCTGTTAAAAGGCACAGTCAACGTAGTGTATATGAAATTCTGACCCACTGGAATTGTGATACAGTGAATTATAAGTGAAATAATCTGTCTGTAAATAATTGTTGGAAAAATTACTTGTGTCATGCACAAAGTAGATGTCCTAAACGACTTGTCAAAACTATAGTTTGTTAACAAGAAATTTGTGGAGTGCTTGAAAAACAAGTTAATGACTCCAACGTGTATGTAAACTTCTGACTTCAACTGTATATACCCTCCCAAAATGATCATAATATCGTCTTTGTATCCGAAAATGATTGCAACGTGGTTAACCATAATCTACATTTTTCAAATCTAAAAAGATACAACTCTACCAGAGTGCCCTTAGATCATTTGAAAAGGCTGCACTTGACTGTTGCACTTGAATCATTCCCACGGTGAATTGCTAGGCCCCCTATGCTATGAAACCACACACTATTGCAGAGACTTTGATATTACTGGCTGCAATTGATATGGTGAAAACAATGTGTGGGGTGGGAGAAGTACAGAAACTCACATCAATACCTTTGTCAGATAACACTTCTAAATTAAGAAATTATGCTATTGCTAGCAATCAAGAGAAAACTCTGACTGAATGACTCAAACTCCCCAGCTTATGCTCTCCAAATGTACGTTAGCTGTAAGGGCCGAGATGTACAATTCAGGGGATGCTGTTCACGAGGACATATTGTTCCGTCTCATGACTCCCGAGCATGAAACGGCACAGGGGATGTTCAGTGTGCTGCGTGGCTATATTGACCAAAAACAGATTCCATGGGATCTAAATGGTGGGCTTTTGCACAGATGGGGCTCCATCTACTGCGGGAAGGCAGGCGATCCTCTGCACTCTAGTTATGAATGCGTCTCCCTCTGCCATATGGAAGCATTGTATGATACACCGAGAGAAACTGGCAGCAAAAGACCTGAGCACAGAACTGAGATATACTGCAGCAGGTAACTTCAATGGTAAACTACATCAAACCATATCCACTGCACGCAGGCCTGTTCACAAAACTATGTGATATGGGATCAGAGCATGACAATGTTCTATTTCACACTGAGGATTGGTGCTTAGCAAGGGGGAGGGTTGAACATTTTTTCACATTGACAGAGGAACTTCTGTCATTCACAATGGATGTAAAAAAAAAAAAAAGAAACAAAAAAAGACGACTTTCTGTGTAAAGTAAAAGAAAATGTCTCCTTGCCTATGCAATAGACATCTTTGGGAAACGGAACGCAAGCATGCTGGGGAAATAAAAAACATTCTACAGATGCGTAACCGCATCAGTGGATTCTGAGGAAAGAGTTCTTATTGGAGAGTCTTACAAAAGTCTTACTTATTGCAGAGTCTTACAAAAGCGAACCATGCCCCCTTCCCACAGCTGAGCATGTTTCTAACAGAACACAGCATCAGTAAGTGAACTGGGAACTCAGCAATCTCAGACTTCTGACTTCAGTGCATTAAGGACAACTGGGAACTAGGGGAAAAAAAAGAGCTCTGACTGGGAAAAATCCTTTTGAACGGTCATCCAACTCGGAATTCCAACTCGGGCCTCTTTCTAGAGCTCCAACATTCCGACCTGAAGATCACTGACGTCATGATTTGACCTCTAATTTTTCAAAGTTCCCAGTTATCTTGAAAGCACCATAAAACTCATAGTACCCTTCGCCAGCTCAAATCTGTGTGAAGCTGGATTGAGTGCTCTCGTTTGCATTAAAACCAAAAATCGATCCAGGTTGGATGTGACAGCAGAGATGAGGTGCACACTGTCGACTACGACTTCTGACTTTGAGAAGCTCCGACGCGACATGCATCAAGCATACCCATCTCATTAGTGGTGGTGAGATAAGACATTATGTCAGACTCATTTGCAATTGACTGTCATAGCCCCACACTCAAAGTATGTGATGGTGAGTTAAGACAATCAGAATGTTAGAAATGTTTTTCAATTGACTGCAATAGCCCCAAATAAAAATAAAAAGTTAACATAGGCGCTACCCTCTGTAGCGTCTTGCGGTCGGATGCCAAGCAGTTGTCATACCAAGCGGTGATGTAGCCAGTCAAGATGCTCTCAATAGCGCAGCTGTAGAACGTTTTGAGGATCTGAGGGGCCATGCCCAATCTTTTCAGCCTCTTGAGGGGGAAGAGGCGTTATCGTGCCCTCTTCACGACTGTGTTGATGTGTGTGGACCATGATAGATCCTTAGTGATGTGGATACGAGGAACTTGAAGCTCTCAACCCGCTCCACTACTGCCCTGTCGATGTGAATGGGGGCGTGCTTGGCCCTCCATTTCCTTTGTCTAGCTGACGGTGAGGGAGAGGTTGTTGCCCTCGCACCACCCTGCCAGGTCTCTGATGACCTCCTTGTAGGCCAGGGGTTCTCAAACTTGTTTAGCCCATGACCCATTTTGATATCTGAAAATTCTCACGACCCCAACCATGTGAAAGAAAATTGTCATTAACAGCCTACGGTTGAGGTCGCGAGAGTTTGGGAACCCCTGGCCTTTTAGGAGGTCGTCAGAGACCTGGCAGGGTGGTGTGAGGACAACAAACTCTCCCTCAAACGTGTTATTACTTTTCTATTATTTTCTTTCTCTCTGCATTGTTGGGAAGGGCCCGTAAGGAAGCATTTCACTGTTAGCCGACGTCTGTTGTTTACGAAGCAGGTGATGAATAAAATGTTATTTGATTTGAGAGGACAAAAGAACAACAGAGGGGATGGAGGAGTAGGGGCATGGAGGGTTGGTTAAAATGTGCCTGCTGGTTTCATCAGGAGTAGGGCTGGAGAGAATCTACAGGGAAGTTAAGAGCACTGTCTGAAAACCGAATCGATAACACTTAAGCTATTCATGGTTTCGATTGGTCTCACTTGCAAAAGAGATTTTATCTCAATAGAAATAGACCTGCATAGAAATAGATAGGTTTGAAGTAGTTGGATTGATTTCATTTAACTCCATAGGTATTTTTGTATCTCTGCAGATCTATCTGGCCCTACTGGTTGACATTAAATTACTTCTGGTAGCGCTACGGCGCTTGCAATGCCAGGAATGTATGCATGCCTAAGTCGCTTTAGATAAAAGTGTCTGCTAAATGGAATATATTCTTAATATTTCAGGGCGTGCTGCTTTTGTCCTACTGTACCTCTCCAGATCCTCTGCGTTGTCGCCCTGCTCTGCCTTCCCGATGCCAAACTTGGCCTTCAGAGAGCGGGAGCGGGCAATGACCGTCTCCACCGCTATCAACTGGGTAATCACGTCCTGTTGGAGGAGACAGACACATAGACACAGTACTAGGGTGGACGAATTGGGGGTAGAAAAAAAGGTATACTGTAGCTACTTTGCAGTCCAACCAGTGGGTTAGAGGTAGAGGTTAGGGATTAGAGACTGGTAGGGAGAGATCGTCAATCTTGCCAGGTCTCCCTTAAAAAACAGGATTTCTCCTGGTAAGATAAAGGCTAGATGAAAAAAATGTTGTTTCCAGTCACCTCTAGTTTCTTGTAGTCTGGGCTGGGGTGGCGCAGCAGCTTGCTGGCATGAGAGGTGGCCTGCTGGATGGCCTTTCTAGCAGATAGGATGTCCTCTACTGACTCTGTATGGGAGAGAAGAGAGGAAGTTGGTGAGATATGAGAGAGGGATAGATAAAGAGATCAGAGAGCAACAGGACCCTGCGGTCACTAACCCTCCTCCTTCTCCTTGAGGATGGCAGCATGGAGGATGCAGGGCAGGAGATGACGGGTCAGGTCTGCTGGCTTCTGTACCGCCAAGTAGTGCAGCACCTGGGGGTAGGAGAAGAAAATCAAAAGCAAATTCTCTCTCCCCATCTCTCTCTCTTACAGCAATTATGATTCCAGAGGTTGTCAGGGACCCGGCAAGGTACTTGACATTTCCAAAGGCATTGTTCTTTTACAAAACTGGTTCATCGGCTTCTTTTGACTTATGGAGGGTGCCTGCCGCATAAACGCAATTGTGTTGGCGAGAGGCAGCGTTGCATTTTAATGACCCTCCTCTCTATACAACACAGGGTCATTCGTTATGTTGAGTGAGTCGGTGATGAGATTCCAGGAGCTCAATCTGATTTGGTATCCCTTAATAACGCACAACCCTTCAGGCTCTCGTGCACAGGGAGAGAACAGGGATAGAAGGAAAGGCACAGTACAGCGCTCTTAAGTTGTCGCAGAGTGACCTTGTGGCGATGATCTTGACTGCAATCAGAGGACTGTGGAATATAGAAGCACACCTGTCATCTACCTACTTAAGAGGACAACTTACTGGAGCAGGAAGAAAAAAGGGAAAAAATTAATATATAAATCAGCAGTAAATTAATTCCAAACTAAATTGTGCACCTGGAATTTCCCCAAAAGAGCCGGCTGGCTGGCGGCAGACATACGGATGAAGGACGTGGCGCTATAGGCTAGATGACCGACCTTCAAGGCCCGGCAAGGTTCCCCTGAACTCAGTTTAAACTCTCAGGGAGGGGATCCATGGCAGGGGGGGTGGGACACCTTGTGTGTGTGTGTGTGTGTGTGTGTGTGTCTCGTAGCAGGGACACCTTGTGTTCTGACCTACTTCCTATTTCTAGCAGCGCTGCATGGTGATTGGCTGAAACAGGGACAAACAGAGAGGCAGAGTGTGTAGTGAACCTGGCAGTGTTTAGTCCTCTGGGCTGGCAGCAATGAGCTGCAGAACAGGTGGAGGTGCCATTCACTGAGTCTCAGTCTAGCAGTTGAAAGGAGAGGCCTTTTGAACTGCTAGTTATATTAAAATCAGTCAGTGAATCACAATGCAAAATGTCTCTGGATAAAAGTTGTTCTTTGGCACAACTTATCCTCCCCAAATCCTAACCTTGAGGGGGAAAACCCCAAACTGAGCTTATCCCCCCTTTAAGTTTTTCCTGGTCTGGTAACCAAAAACTCTGGAACTAATATGGTATGGCGTGATTAATCAGTTGTAAAAAGGTTTAATATGGGCTCTGATGGGACCAGAGTATTTCTAAATCAGGTCACATGGTTTTAAAAACTCCTGGCCTTTGGGAGGATGAAAACCATGTCAAACTGCAGCAACCTTTATATTTTAAAGCTAGACTAAAGGGGCTCATCTACACATACACCGAGATACCAACATTAGAACTCACAGGGCTGAGCTTGCTTCATGCAGGTCTGCTTTACGCAGGTCTGCATCGTGTAGGCCTGCACTATGCAACTATAGGCCTAATAAAAATAAAAGACCTCAGTCTGAGTTTGTTGATTCATTCCAGTTAATAATGTTGAACTGAAAAAGTCTAGGTTTCCTTTTCACCCAAAGTTTGAATATAAACTAAATTGGATCCCATTCACATTTTTTCAAAAACAAAAAAATGAGCTAGCTATAAATACACAACGTTACCTCTTCGTTTACCCTGGCCAGAGGGATAGGGCATAGTAGATGGTATGCAGCTGTTAGGATTCCACAGTTGACCAGACTAAAAAAAAAAAAAAAATGATGGCGGCCCTGCAATGCACAATACAATCCTTAAAGCTCAGTACCTTCTCAGCCTCCTTGGTGTCATCAAACAGGCGTCTCTGTCTGCGAGCGGGGGTAGTCTTGGCTGTGGCCCACGCCTCCATCCACATGTTTCCCGGGATCTTCATCCTGGCACTCAAGTCACCCCTGACCACCGTGTCCCCGTTCTCGTCCACCACCTCCTCCTCAACGTAGTCCCTGGGTGAGTACCACCTCACAAAGTCCTCCAGGGTACAGCCAGGGTTCGCTGCCTAATATGGACACGGACAGACACAGGCTTGTTGCTGTCACCGTCATAGCCAAGTCATGTTCTCAAACCCCACAGATGTTCAAGGTTTTCAACTATATTATAATCTTCCAAAGCATATATACACGCACTCAGAGAAATCAAAAGTCTTCTAAAAAACCCTGGCAATAGTAGCAGAAAACACACATACATCTGGCTGATGTCATCACCACCTCTAGTGCTTCAGCTCCACTCCAGAGCAGTGCTCGCTGTCTGTGAGCTCATGACTCAGAGACAGGTGATGATTCAGGTGCAGGAGACAGCGTCAGTCTGTTAATGGCCCTCAGAGGGAATGAGTCTGAATCAGAGTACCTGCTGCTGTGAAATAAATCAATGTCTCACTGTTTCCCTGCTTCCTCTGGAAACCAACCGACTGACCAACTGAACAAGAAGAACTTTTGTGTGACCTTTCGCTGATGTGCGTTAGTGAGTTTCAACACAGTAATTTCTCTCCTTCATTCACACTCCATAATTAATTAGAAGCCTGCCTTACTTCATTTCCTCCATTTTTTTTCCCCTGTGGTAAGTTTCGTAGCGAGGAGACCGCTCCATTTCAGTGCAGCGGCAGTAGATGGATTGATGAGAAAAAGGATAAAGCGTGAATAACTGAGACAGGATCCCCTCCGTAGCCTGGGGGTCCAGGGCAGTACAGGAGGCTTCTCCTCTACTGCAGTCCCCCTAAAGAAGTGTGTGTGTGTGTGTGACGTGTATTTGTGTGTGTGTGTGTGTGTGTGTGTGTGACGTGTATTTGTGTGTGTGTGCGCATGCCGGCATTCGTGCGTGTGACATATTCAGGTGAGGAGGGGGCTGGTTACGTAGTGCTTGGCTGTCATATTCCTATGTCCCTACCATTCATCAGTGGTCCATCCTTGGCATTGCGCCCGCAGGGACCGGGATAATTAAAGCTAAAATGCCAGATAATGCTTGGCTAAGCACAATTACATACAGAGCAGGTCGACCCGGCCCATGAAACATTTTGAGGCCATTCTAACTCAACTAAGGGCCCCATTTACAGCTCTGGCTGAATACACAACATTCTTCTTCCTCTAGTTTATAACCTATCTCCCTCCTCCTCACGTCAGCCGTTGTCGGAGCTCAGAAAGAACAGAAGAAGAAGAGGTCGAGAACATACAACTAACTCCAAAGTAGAGCATTTAGTGGGCCAGCTAAAAACAGACCGGGGTAATGCAACAGAAAGTTGCAACTGTGCCCCCTGAAAGAACACTATTTGTCAACGTTTGTTACTGTTGGGAACAAAGGGGTCGAGCTGGAAGTCCCATCAGAGAAGTTTAAAGATAATGACTTGAAGTTCTGAACCTCTTGAATCCAACAGCTTGGAGTTGGCAGGTGTGGCTGCATTCTACTCAGCAGAAAAATGGGGTACGTTTCACTGTATTCATTGCACAATAAGGTGACCATAGAGAGTACTGAAGCTTTCTTTAGCCTGAGTCCATTCTTTTTTTAAAGGGACAACTATTAAATGTAGCTTGATGAAATGAATGACACACAGTAGGATTGTAAAGAGCGGCTTTGTAGATTTGTCTGCATGATGAAGGAAATTGACATGAATCATCAAAAGCATTCGTGTGTTCAATCTTCTATCAACTAATACTTTTACTGGCATAACATCAACGACTAGTATTCAATAATTCAACACGACGGAGGCTTATTTTCTAAATGGAAATATTTTGAAGCACTAAAACAGAAATCTATCCAGTATATCAGCTCTCGAAGACCTCTTCAACTGTCCAAATCCACAACCCTCACACTTTCTAATAAGAAAGAAGTCTTTCATTGATATTAATAACACAATTAGCATGCCCTCCACTATGCCACCGTGTGAGACGAGGGAGGCAGAGAGACTGAGAATCAAATCAAACGCCCCCAGTCTGACACATTGACTGACGGAGAGGACGGAGACCACTAATAGGCTCCTGTGCCACTCACCCAGTCTGGGTGTCAGTGAGAGTGCCTCTCTCTCTGTTTGTGCGTGTGCCAGCATTAATTAATTAATTTTTATATCTCTCTCTCTCAGGGTGCGGTGTGTCCCCTCACCTTAAAAGACTCCATGTCTGAGAGCAGACAGGCACTCTGCATGCGGGCGCGGAGGTGGGCACCCTCGGCTGACGTGCCCAGTTTGGCCAATACCTCCGACTGCTCCTCCAGAAGGTCTTCTGTCATTGGTGCTGGCTCCTGGGGAGTGGGGAGGAGGACACTCAGGGTTTCTGTGTTTTAGCGGTTTTAGTGTGTGCATGAAGAAGCGTGTGTGTGTGGGTTGGTTTCCGACACACACACAGAAACCAGAAACTGACCCCTAAAGTTGATCCATAAGGTCTGTATCTTACAGTACTTGTTAGTGCGAGAGACATGCTGCAGTGACAAGGTTTGGCCCGGTCATTCACTCTGAGCAGAACAGAGGAGACAGCTCGTCATGTTCATTAGCAACCTGTGGAACAATGGAACACTTGGGGCACCTACAACCCCATGCCAAAACACCTACAACGCCCTGCCAATCTCCCATCAGCCCCAGCTAATGAACACTGGTTATGTCTTGTAGAGCAATGTCCACAGTCCTGTCTAGTGTCCAAGTTGCTGAAGGGCAACTGAACACTGCATAATGTTCGCTAAGGTCGGACTCGGATCCACCACTGGCAAAGTCAGTCATGATCAACGGCCAATCAGGTGCATAACTAAAATGGTTATGCACCTATTTGAATGAGCAAGAAAGACTGATTACATGTAGAGGTAGGTAGTGGTTGGCCAAACTCCACTTGCTTGATGAGTAACCGTGCTTGAGACTCTGGAACTTGAGTTAGCCAGGGCTTTAGCTCAGAGGACTAACATTGTCTTGAGTAACACAGATTACCCAGTTTTTATACTGAGTAGGTTTGTTATGTACAAAATAGTCACAATTGTTCAGATAAAGCTGCTAAAGAAAAGTTCCTAATTTCATAGAATCCTAAATGTGCTCCTTGGCTTGTAATAACTCCCTAATAGCCATTACTTATACATTCTATAACCTGCTTTAATTGGCCATTCCTGCCTTTTTTATTGCTGCCATTATGCAACTGTTTTCCAGCACAAAGCAGGCTTATATAACAATGGGCTCGATACAACACCCAAAGGACTTCTCAGCGGAAGTAGCCCAATGTAAGGCTGCTGTACCTACCTTTTTAAACAACGACCGCATACCTCTAAATGCAAAAGGCCACACCATGCAATCATGAATGGAAAACGAAGGGGGGGGGGGGGGGCAGAATCCAACTGTGCCTTTCTTTCTTTACCATCACAGCCTCTAATGCATTCTACCCAGTAGGCTCAGACTGACTAATGCACAGTCGGGTCTGGGAGAAAGAAAAGACTAAAAGCCTGTCCCCTCCTGAGCAAGTTTCTAATGAAATAAAGAAAGACCTGAGTCAGAGGGGACCATTAGCTGCGGCTCTTGAGAGACCCGCGTCCTAAATTGCACCCCATCCCCATATATAGTGCACTACTTTTGACCAGAGCACTATGGGCCTTGCCCCTTGTCAAAAGTAGTGCACCACATACAGTATAGTATGCTATTTAGGACGCAACCAGAGTGTGGAGAATACAAACAGGGCAGACAGGAGCGGCGATCAAAAAACACTTTACCCAGACTAATTAAAACTAGGGAAGGAAGGTGAGAATGCCGAGCAGAGCATGAGTAGTAGTGGAGCAGAGGCATCCACCTCATTACAAATAGTGGCAATGCCATGAATCTAAAACACCCATCTCTGCCTACCCCTGTCCCCCCTCCTTCTACCCTGCCCCTGCTGTTTAAAAGTTCGACAGAGAGGGAGAAAGAGAAAAGAGGGAGTGCGGGAGAGAAAGAGAGCGCGAGCGAGAGATTGACAGGGGTGTCAGAGAGGAAATGGTTGAAAGGTAATAGAAAGAAAAAAAAACAGACAGGTGAGTAGAGATGGAGACAACAGATCCAGACAGAGACAGAGCAGCACAGATGAGCAAACAGACGTACAGATAATCGATGGATGTAGGAAGAGAAAGAGAACGAGAGAACATGTCATTGAGAGGACAGACAGCGGGAGAAAGAGAAAAGAGAGAGGAAATGGAAAAGGACTGAGGGGTAGTGGGAGTGATATATGAGAGACAGAGACAAAAGTTTGGAGAATGGTGTGTAGATAAAGAGGGAGAGAGATAGAAAAGCACAGACAGAGAAAAGACAAGTGCAAAAATCCCTGCATGATACACCGAGACAGCCAGAGACTGAGGCCATGTCTAGACTTGACAGTTAATGAATGCAGTTTTTGTATTCTTTACGGACACATCATGCATCTACATTTAAATGTATCCACCATGTCCACAGTCAGTGTTGCCAATTTAGCGACTTAGCCAGTTTTCAGACCCCCTCCAGTGACTTTATTGGTAAGTGGATAGCGCCAAATTCAGCTACTTTTCAGGCTGCTTTTGGGGAGTTTCGACACTGAGGATTTCTCCGATTTTAATAGCATTTTGCGACTTTCCCCACTCAATTCTGCCGCAAACTTGAGTGGGAGAAGCTGTCTGTGCAACAGAAGTCACTGCAACGGTTCAGAGACAGGCAGAGAAGCACAAGGGGAGGGGGTGCAAGGCAAATTAGTTCACATTTTGTCAGGATTTTCCACACTATATTCAAATGCCAGTATGTAGTCTGCAAACGGTGGAATAGGCTAAATATTATAACACAACTTAATGGTAGTAGCTAACTACTGTAGCTAACTACTGTAGCTAACAAGACAGGTAACCTCTGTGGCTAGCCAGCAAGCAAAGCTAAAGGGATTGCAAACGGGTTAGAATAACTCTAGAAATAGTTGCTAGCTGGCTAGTATTCATGAGGCCAGCAAACACGTTCCTCACATGCTAGGAATGCATTTCCGCAAATGTTATAATGAAAAGGTGCCGCTCTTTCCCAAAACCCAAGTGTTCTGGACTCTGTATACACCAGGGATCATCGAGATTCAGCCGCGAGACAATTTTTTCTTGAGCGGATGGTCGAGGGGCCGGAACATGAATACAAATAATTTGTAGACTGCAAATTGACCGCAAGCAGCCCAAACATATGTTTAACTAAAACATAATCATGTCAAACCTTGCTTACATTTGTATACGATCACGTCTTGTCTCTATTATGCGTGGGAATACTTGGGAACAGATTTCTTCAATTAAAATCCCTTGGAGCCGATTTCCTGGGGACTTTTACAATCTTTTATGTCCAACAATGAAAATTCCACACCCAATTATTATTATAAACATCTTGAGGGAAAATGGCTCGATAAGGTGGTCAGCCAGATCTGAACACAATCAGACCACAATGCAACTTCAGTGCGTCTAGACCTGATCTTCGATCTTCGTATTCCGATAGCAGAAGTCAAATATAAGTGTCAATTGTAGACACGGCCTGAGACTGTGTGTGTTAGCAGACAGAAGCTGTGTGAAAACGTTGGGCCCATCTAGAAGTGCTGACACTAGTTTATTTTACACTCACACACTCCATCCATCTCTCCCTCCACGCAGCACACGGTCGTTCCGCTCTCTTAACACGGCAAGGCGTCCGTCCTCGCCCACCATCTGCAGCATGTGCTGTGTGTGTGTCCGCGTTCTGGGTCTGTGTGTCGTTTTTGTGCACGTGTTATGCATTTGTGGATAGATAGCAGCTTCAGACAGGCCGGGCCACCATCTCCCTTCCTGCGTCTCACCTCCTAGTGTTAATCATTGAACAGTGTCAGCCTGAGCCTTGTGCATGAATTAACTCTACTATTCATCCCAGTCTATAATTGATGAGGGGTAGAGGAGCTCCTCATCTCTCCAGGCTAGCTCTGGGCTCACACACATAGCAGGGAATGTAGAGGGAGGGAGGTAACACTATCAGAGAGACTCATAGCATAGAACACATGTGCCAAACTCGTTCCACGGAGGGCCAACGGTCTGCGGGTTTTCACTCGTCTTTTGTACTTTATTGATGAATTAAGGTCACTAATTAGTAAGGAGTGCCCCTTACCTGGTTGACTAGGGCTTAATTGAAAGGAAAAACCATAAACCAGCAGACACTAGGCCCCCCATGGAATGAGTTTGACACCCCTGGCATAGAGGCTGATCACCAAATGGAAGAGGATATAGCCAATTATAACAAGATGTATTGTAGTATCTACCTGCCCCCAAATGCTTTCTACAATAACAGGCTGAGCACAGCCTTTGTTGAGTTGATTCTGTCAGGCTAAGTTCCACATCATGCTGCTCTTGGCTTTTACCATACTTATTAAGATGAACCCACAGACATTTAAAGCTAATTATGGGATTTATGTTACAACAATTTCTTAAGTCTGTGATAAAGAATTAGGCACTGTGGTTTGGTCAGGGCAACTGTGTTAAAGTGATTTATGGTACCATAGTAACAATGAGTCACAGTATCACTACAATGTAGTACTGAATAGTTCAATGAGTCACAGTATCACTACAATGTAGTACTGAATAGTTCAATGAGTCACAGTATCACTACAATGTAGTACTGAATAGTTCAATGAGTCACAGTATCACTACAATGTAGCAATGAATAGTTCAATGAGTCACAGTATCACTACAATGTAGCAATGAATAGTTCAATGAGTCACAGTATCACTACAATGTAGTACTGAATAGTTCAATGAGTCACAGTATCACTACAATGTAGTAATGAATAGTTCAATGAGTCACAGTATCACTACAATGTAGCAATGAATAGTTAAGAGTTAGTGGTGCATATTGTACAGTACATCTGCCATGGCTGTCTGTCTGTCTGTCTGTCTGTCTGTCTGTCTGACCTGTGGCATTGTTAATGACATGGTCAGTATGTGGACATATTGTTGCTAGGAATCATTTTACAATGATATGCACTGAGTATACCAAACATTAGGAAACAATTAAAGGGTGCTTGAAGCCACCTGTCAATCACATGAAGATTGAAATTGCTGTGTGTGCTTGTGTGTCTGACCTGAGTAACAGGGATGTACAGGGGTTCCTGGGAGTTGAGCAGGGTCAACTTCCCGTGGGGGTGGAGCCGACCCTCTGGCTTGGCCACCTTGGCCCCGCCCTTCTCTCCGTCTGTGGACGCAGCCTCCTTCATCTCCTCCGTGTCGCTCAGGCACTCAAAGAACTCGTCCTCGCCCTCGCTGTCACTCCACGAGTCCCACGACTTCCCAGGAGACACCTCTCTGCCCATCTCCGCACTCTCCGGCCCCAGGCGCCCATTCTCAGTCCCGGTCGACCCTGAGACCTTCCTCTCCCTCCCTCTCTCCCTCTCCTTCCCTCCCTCAGCCGTCTTCCTCCCATCATCCCTCGCTCTCTTCCTCTCAATGCAGCAGTTGAGCATCTGGGGGGCAGAGACGGACAAAGAGTGATGAGTGCAGGGAGTCAGGGAAACAGCAGCAGATGGCGAGCTTTTGGGCGGTGTGTGTGTGTAATTCTATCCGGTATAACCCCATCCCTTTGCCCCTTATCGAGCCATTTCTCATCATCATGTCCCTGTGTGCCCACACTAAAGTCTTCTCTTCCTCCTACACTGAGCTCCAAACGTCTACCTAGTGCAGGCTGCAGCACTTTATTACTATGAATAGAGTCACTTCCTGCTCTAATACTGATGCATGCCTAGCCTAGGTGTGTGTGTGTGTGTGTGTGTGTGTGTGTGAAATAGAGAACAGAGAGAGAGAAAGGGGAAAGAGAGCAGAGAGGTAGGTAGAGAGAGAGAGCGAGAGAGCGATACAGAGACAGACTCAGCTTATGAGTCAGGAGCTCTCTGCCCAGCGCAGCCTGGGCACCTCTTCCTCTTATTAAATTGATTGCAGATAAAGTGGCTCTCTCCGCCTTTCCAGAAAGATATTACCTCTCCTTCCTTCCCTCTCATCCTCGCTCACACTCTCTCCGGACATCTTTATTACCACCTCTCCCTACTTCCTTTTATCGCTTCCTCTCACTCTCCTCAATCCCTCCCTCCCCCAGGTGAGGCGTGGGCAGCTGAATAACAACACTGTTTATGGGTCTGATTCTGTCTGGGGCCTGTGCAGACATCTGGCTGGGCCGTGGGGAGTAGGACTGGCACAACAGTTGACTGGATGACCACAATGCAGCAGCAGGACACATATAAATATTATTAATAGAACAGGCTTGGAACCGCTGCCTGGTATTGAAATAATTTCCAAAGTAATGTAGAATGTTCATTCAAATGATGTTCACAGATTCTTTTTTGAGGGGGGGGGGGCTGTTCTATTCATTATATTTCTATGGCAGCACATGCAGTCAGGAGAGGAGGAGAGGAGAAAATGTGTCAAGAACATCCCCAACAATTATAATATACAGTACCAGTCAAAAGTTTGGGCACACCTACTCAATTCCAGGGTTTTTCTTTATTTTTACTATTTTCTATATTGTAAAACAATAGCAAAGACATCAAACTATGAAATAACAAATATGGAATAACGTAACAACCAATAAAGTGTTAAACGTAGCCAAGCTGTCATCAAGGCAAAGGGTGGCTGCTTTGAAGAATCTCAAATAGAAAATATATTTTGATTTGTTGGAACACTTTTTTGGTTACTACATGATTCCATGTGTTATTTCACAGCTTTGATGTCTTCACTCTTATTCAACAATGTAGAAAATAGTACAAAATAAAGAAAAACCCTTGAATGAGTAGGTGTGTCAACTTTTGACTGGTTCTATAAGAATATTTTGAAGATAAATACACAACGCAGAGGATGAGAGGACGAAAAACTAAATAGAGTACTAATGGTCAATAGGGAATTGTTAAGGGAAATAGTTGGGTCTCAGTTCAACAGCTGTTTAGAATCTGTGGAATGTCAGTCCTGAACTCAGAGCTACGTGTGCTACGTTTTCATTGGTCTGTACATTGAGTCTGGAGCAGGACCCTTGTTATTTGGCCATTGGCCTAGTTGTACTGTAAGGACTTCTGATTGGTCAACTCCAGGCTAGGGTGGGGGGTTATAAATGACATCCTGTTACTTTGTTCTGTGGAGAAAAGCTGAGGACAGGGGAATGAACATCTACCTCCCAGCATAACAGCTATGATTTGTCCTTCTCAAATAAATTGTATTTTTTATTTTATTTTCTCCCCCGATTTGCTTTGGGGTTTGTGTTAATGAAGTACAACAACTGCAAACAATACTGTATAGATTTATTTTCTTGCTATTCAAATGGTTATTACGGTGACCGCGGTCATTTGGCAGGCCAATTACTGTCATCCAAAATTCCATGACCGTCACAGCCCTAGGGGGAGACACTCCTACCTGTGGACTGGCCGGTCGCCTCGCTCGCCTACCCGTCGCCTCGCTCGCCTACCCGTCGCCTCGCTCGCCTACCCGTCGCCTCGCTCGCTCCCCTACCCGTCGCCTCGCTCGCTCCCCTACCCGTCGCCTCGCTCGCTCCCTCTCTCTCTTTGTCTCTCTCTCTTACCTAACTAGTCACTCACTCACACCCTCTCCATCATAAACTTAAGGCAGAGGCATTATTAGCAACAGTTCTACCTTATTCACCCTATCCTCACCAGGATAAATTTAGACTCAATTGAGTGAACACTCGGAGGAGAGATGTTCTTACATGCTATCGCTATCAGACTAATATGCAAAACCAAAACACACAGAAAGATAGAGATCCTGGTGTACAAGTTGCTGCTGCTGCTACCACCATCTTAATCCATCATTCCTAAGCAATTAATTTCTGCAGATAGTTTGCTTTGTGCTGGATTAATGCTTTCATGTAGCTATTGTTTATGTTGGTGTGTGGGGCTTATAGTGGTCTTTATCAAAGACTTTACAGAGAGCTTTGTTGTTGTTGCAGGCCTTAAAGAGGGAAAACTCTGACAAAGCTTTTTTTAATTAGGACTGAGTAAACAGTCTTAGTAATAATCATAGTGAGGTCTGTATGTATACAGTTGATAGACTGGGCTAGTCACCTGGAGTTTCTGGTGCAGGAGACAGCAGCGAAGGTCTGGAGGACCACTGGCCAGTCTGAAATAAAAGACAGGGAAGGGGATAATTCAGTATACAGTCACAGTGTATACCCTCAACATCATTATTGATGGGATTCCGGTTTGGGTTCAATCCAATTTGATGAGGGTTCAATCCAATTTCGATTTCTATTCCCTCTAATCAAGTGCAGTGTTTCCCCCAGGATTTTTTTCAACAGCGGTGGGAAAGGTAGCGGGAGGGGTGGGGTTCTTTGCTGCGGGGGTTCAGGCGCATGCCCCCAGGAGATTTTTTTGTAGAACGACTTTGAGAGGTGACAAAAAACAACAACATTTGACACCAAAATGCATGAAAATTAAATGATGTTTACACCATATTAAATATAACTGATGGGAGCCAGTGCACTGTAGAGATATGAGCAAGCGGTGGCTGTGCGCTCGTGGCTCTGAATCGCACCACTGCTCGCTCTGCTTGCTACAAATATATGATGTAACTTGTTTCTCTGATCTTATAGGGATAGTGTGAGATTTTGGGAATTACCATTTTTTTTTATGTCTCTGCGTGCAGTTTGAACGAAGTTGAAGGTAGTTTCACAAGCCATTGCTAACTAGTGCAATGACTTGAAGGCTAGGGGAACAGCTAGCACGTTGGTAGTCTACAGGAACAGCTAGCACGTTGGTAGTCTACAGGAACAGCTAGCATGCTAGCTGTTCCCATAGACATGCAGTCATTGCGCTAACGATAGTTAGCAACTTCCTTCAAACTGCATGCAGAGACATAAAAATGGTATCCATGAGTTCATCTGACTGTGGATAAGTAAAGAAATGGCTCAGTTGTCAAAATGTCACACTATCACTTAAAAAAAAATTAAAAGCACACCGCTGCTAAATTAATATATAGACTCAGCAAAAAAAGAAACATCCCTTTCAGGACCCTGTCTTTCAAAGATAATTCGTAAAAATCCAAATAACTTCAAAGAGCTTCATTGTAAAGGGTTTAAACACTGTTTCCAATACTTGTTCAATGAACCATAAACAATTAATGAACATGCACCTGTGGAACGGTCGTTAAGACACTAACAGCTTACAGACGGTAGGCAACTAAGGTCACAGCTATAAAAACTTAGGATACTAAAGAAGCCTTTCTACTGACTTTGGAAAAACAACAAAAGAAAGATGCCCAGGGTCCCTGCACATCAGCGTGAACGTGCCTTAGGCATGCTGCAAGGAAGCATGAGGACTGCAGATGTGGCCAGGGCAATAAATTGCAATGTCCGTACTGTGAGACGCCTAAGACAGCGCTACAGGGAGACAGGACGGACAGCTGATCGTCCTCGCAGTCGCAGACCACGTGTAACAACACCTGCATAGGATCGGTACATCCGAACATCACACTTGCGGGACAGGTACAGAATGGCAACAACAACTGCCCGAGTTACACCAGGAATGCACAATCCCTCCATCAGTGCTCAGACTGTCCGCAATAGGCTGAGAGAGGCTGGACTGAGGGCTTGTAGGCCTCTCGTAAGGCATGTCCTTACCAGACATCACCGGCAACAACGTCGCCTATGGGCACAAACCCACCGTCATTGGACCAGACAGGACTGGCAAAAAGTGCTCTTCACTGACGAATCACGGTTTTGTCTCACTGGGGGGGATGGTCGGATTCGTGTTTATCGTCGAAGGAATGAGCGTTACACCGAGGCCTGTACTCTGGAGCGGGATCGATTTGGAGGTGGAGGGTCTGTCATGGTCTGGGGCGGTGTGTCGCAGCATCATCGGACTGAGCTTGTTGTTATTGCAGGCAATCTCAACGCTGTGCGTTACAGGGAAGACATCCTCCTCCCTCATGTGGTAACCTTCCTGCAGGCTCATCCTGACATGACCCTCTAGCATGACAATGCCACCAGCCATACTGCTCGTTCTGTGCGTGATTTCCTGCAAGACAGGAATGTCAGTGTCTGCCATGGCCAGCGAAGAGCCCGGATCTCAATCCCATTGAGCACGTCTGGGACCTGTTGGATCGGAGGGTGAGGGCTAGGGCCATTCCCCCAATAAATGTCCGGGAACTTGCAGGTGCCTTGGTGGAAGAGTGGGGTAACATCTCAGCAAGAACTGGCAAATCTGGTGCAGTCCATGAGGAGGAGATGCACTGCAGTACTTAATGCAGCTGGTGGCCACGGCAAATACTGACTGTTACTTTTGATTTTGACCACCCCCTTTGTTCAGGGACACATTATTCCATTTCTGTTTATCACATGTCTGTGGAACTTGTTCAGTTTATGTCTCAGTTGTTGAATCTTGTTATGATCATACAAATATTTACACATGTTAAGTTTGCTGGAAATAAACGCAGTTGACAGTGAGAGGACATTTATTTTTTTTGCTGAGTTTAGTTTGTTGCGTAATAAATACGATAATGGTCTCACCCGTAGACGAGGTAGTTGTTCTCCCAGCGGTATCTCATCTCCAGGACAAACTCCTGCCAGAGGTGAGCCACCGCCCTGACCCCTCCATGGTAGAAGTTAACCAGACACACACACAGAGCCAGGCGGTATGTCAGACTGTCACTAGGAGCAGACTTCAGCTGGTTGTACAGGTTCTGGAGACGGTTGACAAAGAGAATGCAATCAGGATGCAGTACTACAGAAAATTACACTAATCAATCATGGATTTTCTGAATGTGTAAGTTTGACAATTGAAAATTGTATTTGTGAGTTTCGTTCAGTAAGGAACAATCTCGTTCACACTGAAAAAAGACAATGAGTGCTTTTATCAGACAAGTTCAGGTATTTAAATGTTTTTTTTGGAATGTCATGCCTACTGAACTGATGTACAGTGTCTGTCTGTCAGAACGATAGTGAGATAGAAGGCAGACATACATAGTCGTCAGACTCCTTCTCTTCTGGTTTCCCATCAGTATTCAATTGAGAAGCCTTGGTCTCGCTGTTCTCTGAGGATGACTTGTCTACGGCGGCGTCTGGGAAGAGATACTGAGACGCACACAAATATGAGCTTAACCATTCTCTTACATAGGGAACAGCCATTCCATCTCACCCTTTGGACAAAAAAACCCCCTCAAGGAAGAATTCTGCTACCAACTGAGAGTCTGGTTTAAATGTTTTATTCACCTCACTGACTCACCACTGAGCCTCTAGGCCAATGGCAATGTGTGTATCCCAAAACGGCACCCTATTCCCTATTCAGTCCACTACTTTTGACCAGGGCCCATAAAGGCCCTTAGGGACTTGCCAATTGAGACTCAAAGTGTCTTCACGGCTGATTAAGAAACTGTTCCACACAGCAGTGCCAGTGGAGCCTGGCTGCAGACTCAGCTCCCTTTCTCTCCTCTCAGTGAATGGCTGGAGCTCTCTTTCCCTCTCTCTCTCACAGCCAGTGAGGCAGAGCCACTTGTGTAGTATGTCAGCCAGACTAAATCCCCATAAGCCTTCAGAGGGCTGCAGTAGACATCTGAGCAGGCTAAACACATGGCCTAGTGAACCCATCAGAGCTGATGCATTGTTTATATGGGGTTTCACTGTGTCTGTGTCTATGCGTTGCCCCTCTCACCAGCAGTATGGAGTTGAGCACATCGTTGCTGAGCGGTGATTCGTCGACGCGGCGGTGGCGGCGGATGCGTTTGCGGGCGCTGTGCACCATGTTAGAGACAGACAGCTTGGGGATGGGCACGGCCGTGGGCTCTGTCAACTTAGACAGGGCATGGCTGATGTCATCTGTAACGACAGGGAGGGAGAGAGAGAAATTATACACAGGGAGGGAATGAGGGTGGGCTCTGACAGAGAGAGCATATGCTCCCTTCACATGCACCAGCAAACAAACAAAAATGGAAAGACACAAGCCAAGGGTGCATCTCAATAATCCAAAGTGGCTTCATGTTCTACTCTTCCTTTCCTCCATCAGCACTGAGCTCTGCACAAATCACCTTTGGGCATACAACATATTGGGAAATGAGAGGGAGTGATGTTAGACTACTGAGACACACCCCAGTAGCCATAGAACACACTAATAGAGAGGGAGTCCTATTACCTTTGCCTTCCTCCTCAACTGGACCCCGTCCCAGGATCTCCTCTGTTGACTCCTTCTTAGAGCACAGCTTGAAGAACTCCGTCAGGAAGTCACCTAGGATGGGCAACATGAGGTTTTATTACATTAAATTCAAAGTTAAATAGCTTTATTGAAGGGTTGGGCAATGTCAACCTTTGTCGTATCGTGCTTAGGTACCCATAAAACATTGTGATATATGATGCTCTCTCTACTGGCCACCAAAAAACTTAATCAGCTAAAACAGTGGCACTAGTGTGAAATTGAATGCAACTGGAAGAACCATGACAAAAGATAATGTTGTTGAAAGCCTGGGCAGAGGCTAAGTACCGGCAACAGCAAATCTTTTCTAATTTTCCTTTCTGGTGGAGGAGCAGAACAGGTTTGTGTGTGTGTGTGTGTGTGTGTGTGGCACGTACATGCTGGAGCAGTAACTGTCTGATGAGGAACGGGCTTTCTTACTGTAGTGAGCTAGGTTATAGGCCTACATCACGGGCTGGATAGAAGCAGTCTACCGTCTTCAAAACTGGACAATAATAGCTTTATTTGCATCATAAAATAATAGAACAAACAATGTTATTTACTTTTCTCTCCCTCAAAGCTGTGAGTGAGAATAGCCTATGCCTAGACCATAGACTTCCATTCTGGTTATTTTTGAAAGCCACAACTTTAGGACAACACCTTCGTAGGCTACAATATTTGGGAAATAAGCTACTGTTCATCACTTTAACTTGTCTTGAAGCTTTTATGATCGGCCTCGTTGGAGGATAGGTTATTGGCCATTTGGTTTTCAACCTCACATCATTTCTTTCTTAAAAAGCTTAAACTTGATCTTGTCATTCTATTTTTCTATGGATATTGTTTGTTCTCTCTAATTATTAATACTCTGGCTACCTAGTTTTTAGACTATTGAAATAACTGTTGGAGATGGAACTCGGTTACATCCATGGCTTGATCGGAGACAAAGCCATGAATCACGAGGAAGCGTAGCCTTCAATCATATTCATAGCCTATCGAATTGAGAGAGAAAGGAATATAGGACAGGTTTTTTGAAACAGCTAGACACAAGATAGTTAAATCAGTGTCCGATATAAAATAGGCCATAACAAAAAGGAATAGGCAAATTACTCGGAATGTCACTTGTGTGCTGCCCTGCGACACTCAGTTTTCTTTACTGCGCGGTGCCAGTCAAGATCAAATAGGCTAAACCATCATGTCACATGATTTAGTCACCATCGACCTAACCCTACTTTATTGTCCAACAAATCTTACAAAAGACGTCTTTTGCATGTAGCTCCCCCTAACCCCACTATACACATATCTGGTAGCTGAAGGACAATGGAAATGCACACTACTCTACATGGGTATCCATAGGATTCTATAAGGTCAGTAAGTATTTTTGTGAAGGTCTTACCGAGTAAACACGTGGGGCTGTCTGCTTTCCTGACTCGGACTGACCAATGAGGGGCCTGGAGCGGGTCCAGGTCACTGAGGTCACACAGAGAGCACGGTCAGACAACACAGGGGTGGAAGGTAAACTGGCCCTGAATCGTTTCAGTGGTTCACATTTACCATTATAGTCAAGGTTAGAACTGAACAACGGCTATTAAAACATGGTGCTCTGAAAGGAGGAAAGGTTCCTTGTTAGTGTGGTTTATTTTACAGCCTGGAACTTCCTGGTGTTAGTATAGGGATTATATAGTGGAAAGAGTAATTACATGATAATCATCTATTGACTTCTTGGTTAATTTGAGATCCTTGAAGTAAGAACCACTAAATATATCACTTGCCATATAAATCTACACTGTGTGTACAAAACATTAAGAACACCTGCTCTTTCCATGACACAGAGTGACCAGGTGAATCCAGGTGAAAGCTAAATCCACTTCAAATCAGTGTAGATGAAGGGGAGGAAACAGGTTAAAGAAGGATTTTTAAGCCTCGAGACATGGATTGTGCATGTGTGCCATTCAGAGGGTGAATGGGCAAAACAAATAATTAAGTGCCCTTGAACGGGGTATGGTAGGAGATGCCAGGCTCACCGGTTTCTGTCAAGAACTGCAATGCTGCTGGGTTTTTCACACACAACAGTTTACTGTGTGTATCAAAACTGGTCCACCACCCAAAGGACATCCAGCCAACTAGATACAACTGTGAGAAGCATTGGAGTCAACATGGACCAGCATCCCCGTGGAACGCTTTCGACACCTTGTCCATGCCCTGACGAATTTAGGCAGTTCTGAGGGCAAAAAGGGCTTCTTACCCAGGTACAGTGAGGGAAAAAAGTATTTGATCCCCTGCTGATTTTGTACGTTTGCCCACTGATAAAGAAATGATCAGTCTATAATTTTAAGGGTAGGTTTATTTGAACAGTGAGAGACAGAATAACAACAAAATAAATCCAGAAAAACGCATGTCAAAAATGTTATAAAATGATTTGCATTTTAATGAGGGAAATAAGTATTTGACCCCTCTGCAAAACATGACTTAGTAGTTGGTGGCAAAACCCTTGTTGGCAACCACAGAGGTCAGATGTTTCTTGTAGTTGGCCACCAGATTTGCACACATCTCAGGAGGGATTTTGTCCCACTCCTCTTCTCCAAGTCATTAAGGTTTCGAGGCTGACGTTTGGCAACTCGAACCTTCAGCTCCCTCCACAGATTTTCTATGGGATTAAGGTCTGGAGACTGGCTAGGCCACTCCAGGACCTTAATGTGCTTCTTCTTGAGCCACTCCTTTGTTGCCTTGGCCGTGTGTTTTGGGTCATTGTCATGCTGGAATACCCATCCACAACCCATTTTCAATGCCCTGGCTGAGGGAAGGAGGTTCTCACCCAAGATTTGAGGGTACATGGCCCCGTCCATCATCCCTTTGATGCGGTAAAGTTGTCCTGTCCCCTTAGCAGAAAAACACCCCCAAAGCATAATGTTTCCACCTCCATGTTTGACGGTGGGGATGGTGTTCTTGGGGTCATAGGCAGCATTCCTCCTCCTCCAAACACGGCGAGTTGAGTTGATGCCAAAGAACTCCATTTTGGTCTCCTCTGACCACAACACCTTCACCCAGTTGTCCTCTGAATCATTCAGATGTTCATTGGCAAACTTCAGACGGGCATGTATATGTGCTTTCTTGAGCAGGGGGACCTTGCGGGTGCTGCAGGATTTCAGTCCTTCACGGCGTAGTGTGTTACCAATTGTTTTCTTGGTGACTATGGTCCCAGCTGCCTTGAGATCATTGACAAGATCCTCCTGTGTAGTTCTGGGCTGATTCCTCACCGTTCTCATGATCATTGCAACTCCACGAGGTGAGATCTTGCATGTAGCCCCAGGCCGAGGGAGATTGACAGTTCTTTTGTGTTTCTTCCATTTGCGAATAATCGCACCAACTGTTGTCACTTTCTCACCAAGCTGCTTGGCGATGGTCTTGTAGCCCATTCCAGCCTTGTGTAGGTCTACAATCTTGTCCCTGACATCCTTGGAGAGCTCTTTTGTCTTGGCCATGGTGGCGAGTTTGGAATCTGATTGATTGATTGCTTCTGTGGACAGGTGTCTTTTATACAGGTAACAAACTGAGATTAGGAGCACTCCCTTTAAGAGTGTGCTCCTAATCTCAGCTTGTTACCTGTATAAAAGACACCTGGGAGCCAGAAATCTTTCTGATTGAGAGGGGGTCAAATACTTATTTCCCTCATTAAAATGCAAATCAATTTAAGACATTTTTGAAATGCGTTTTTCTGGATTTTTTTGTTGTTTTTCTGTCTCTCACTGTTCAAATAAACCTACCATTAAAATTATAGACTGATCATTTCTTTGTCAGTGGGCAAACGTACAAAATCAGCAGGGGATCAAATACTTTTTTTCCCGCACTGTATATTACCCATTCAGTCAGGGAAGGTAGAATTTAAATTTCAAGTTGCCACGAGGCAAGTCATATCTTTTTTTTTTAAATGCCAAAATACCATGTATAACATTTCTATCCCAGAATGCCCTAAGGGGATTCAACAATAAACACAACCATCAAAATAAAACCCAAAACATATTTGGAGGAGGACCATCTTAGGCTGGGCTAATCTCGGTCTTCGATTCTCTTCAGAGGGCTGAGAATAGTCTCGATGTCTTTATACAGTGAATGTCATGAACATTTAGGATGAAGGGCCTCGAAGAAAAACACAAACACCGTTAATAAGATGCGCTGACTCACTGAGCACCACTTTATCACTAAACTGAAAAGCGTAAAGTCACTCAGCTTTAATGCAGTTGAACAAGCGAGTGGTGTTGCTAGGGCTGAAGTACTTGTTATATCAACTCCCACACAACTCCTCCACATACGCCCTCAACACCTACACTGTCTGGCACAAAGGAAATTATTATGGGCAACAACCTTTCCCAATGTTTCAAAGGGAACTTCTTTCATTGTTGGCATCACCTACCTGGAGGTTCCCTCTCTCTGTCTATCTCAATGCTCACTTACTTGATGAGTTTAAGCTGGCTACTGATTCTATTTATTGAAGACGACACCTCCATCTTCCCTGTCTAAATACCTGTCATTCTGTGGGGGGACAAACAATGTTGTTGATAGATCATAACTCAGATTGTTGAGATGTATTTTCAGTGTGTCAACCAGCAGGGCAGAAGAGAGAGGGGGGGTTGTGGTGGATACTTACGAGTACACATCGTTATCCACCACGATGCCTTCTGTCAGGTGGGGCCAGGTGGTCGCTAGGTGAAGCTCACTAAACAACAATTAAATACAGATATGTTTGTTTTGCATAATCAACTTCACATTATGAGATTAATTAATTACATAAAACAATTAATTAAAGGCTCACACTAAAAGACACAAATAATACACATGACCAATGATGTAAATTGCTAAATCAAGCATGAATTGTTTTATCGTCATGGCTACAGTACCATCGGTCCTACCTGATTGGATCCTCACACGCTCCGAATGGCAGCTTCCCGAACTCCACCCCTCCCACCTCACCTCCGAGGAGAGCGTCGAAGTCTGGAGGCAAAGAAAAAATAAATAAATAAAAAAAACACACTTACCTTCATTGTTCAAACATGACTTTGATTCAGCACACAATAATTCCACTTAGAAGTAGCAACAAGAACCCAAACTGTAAACACTTTTTACGCTTTATCATCTTCAATGCCTTGAAGGCAAACAAATTCATCCCATAAAAACTAAAGGTCCAAATGTACTCTGGTCTCTCAAACTAGAGCTCACCAGCCCCATTCAAGAGGAGCAGAAATAGTGACTGTTTGTAAGCCGTTTAAAAAGCTCTCCGAGCTCTTACCTTTTACCGCCTTCCCTGCACCACTCAAAGAGTTGAGCATCTCTTTGCAGCTCTAAAATGTACCCCGGAGAGCAGCACTTAACATGACCGTGGGAAGAATCATCCACTATTGAATTTGGAGCAAAGAGATCTAGTGGATTATATCAGTTTCCTAAAAAAGTTGGCAATACGTGTGGAGGCGTTGAAAGAACGGTTCCAATACACTATGGGCTAACCTATATAGGCCTAGCACCATTTTTAAGTTCAGGAGTAAAAATATAATAAGTCACATAATAAGTTGCATGGACTCACTCTGTTCAATAATAGGGTTGAACATGATGTTTGAATGACTAACTCATCTCTGTACCCCACACATACAATTATCATCTGTAAGGTTCTTCAGTCGGGCAGTGATTTCCAACAGATTCAACCACAAAGACCAGGGAGGTTTTCCAATGCCTCGCAAAGAAGGGAATCTATTGGTAGATGGGTATAAATAAATAAAATGCAGACTTTGAATATCCCTTTGAGCATGGCGAAGTTAATTACACTTTGGGTGGTGTATCAATACACCCAGTCACTACAAAAGACACAGACATCCTTCCTAACTCAGTTGCCAGAGGAAGGAAACCGTATAGGGATTTCACCATGAGGCCAATGGTGGCTTTAAAACAGTTACAGAGTTTAATGGCTGTGATAGGAGAAACCTGAGGATGGATCAACAACATTGTAGTTACTCCACAATACTAATCTAAATGACAGTGAAAAGAAGGAAGCCTGTACAGACAAAACATATTCCAAAACATGCATGCTGTTTGCAATAAGGCTCTAAATAAAACAGCAAAACGTTTGGCTAAGAATTTAACTTTGAGTCCTGAATAGAAAATGCTATGTTTGGGGAAAATCCAACAACAGATCACAGAGTACCACTCTTCATATTTTCAAGCATGGTGGTGGCAGCATCATGTTGTAGGTATGCTTGTAATCGGCAAGGACTAAGGAGTTTTTTTGGGGGGATACAAATAAATGGAATAGAGCTAAGTACAGGCAAAATCCTAGAGGAAAACCTGGTTCAGTCTGCTTTCCAACGGACACTGGGCGACAAATTCACCCTTCAGCAGGACAATAACCTAAAGCACAAGGCCACATATACACTGGAGTTGCTTACCAAGACGACATTGAATGTTCCCCTTCGTAACCAAGTTACAGTTTTGACTTAAAATCGGCTTGAACATCTATGGCAAGACTTGAAAATGGCTGTCTAGCAAAGATCAACAACCAACTTGACAAACCTTGAAGAATTCCTTAAAGAATAATGTTCAAATATTGTACAATCCAGGTGTACAATGCTCTTAGAGACTGAGTATCTTGTGTAGATCGTCAACAACAAAAAAATACAATTAAATTCATTTTAATCCCACCTTGTAAGACAACAAAATTTAGAAAAAGTCAAGGGGTGTGAATACTTTCTGAAGACACTGTAGCTCCTTTCTGTTTCATATTTTGTGGTTTTACTGAACGGATAGGATGTGGTTTTATAAGATCAGCCAGGTAAGGTTGGAGGAGTGCGACTGGGCGAGTTAGAGGGGCAGTGGGCTGAATTCGAACCCATATCGACTCTGGAATACACAGTGCCTTCCGGAAAGTATGCAGACCCCTTGACTTTTCCCCCACATTTAGTTAGGTTAAAGCCGTATTCTAAATTCCATTGATGAGGGGAAAAAAACAATCTACACACAATAACCCATAATGACAAAGCAAAAACAGTTTTTTTTACATTTTAGCTAATTTATTATAAACTGAAATATCACATTTACGTAAGTATTCAGACCCTTTACTCAGTACTTTGTTGAAGCACCTTTGGCAGCGATTACAGCCTCGAGTCCTCTTGGGTAATGCGCTTCAAGCTTGGCACACCTGTATTTGGGGAGTTTCTCCCATTCTATTCTGCAGATCCCCTCAAGCTCAGTCAGGTTGATGGGGAGCGTTGCTGCACAGTTATTTTCAGGTCTCTCCAGAGATGTTAGATCGGGTTCAAGTCCGGGCTCTGGCTGGGCCACTCAAGGACATTCAGAGACTTATCCCGAAGTTCTTCCTGCGTTGTCATGGCTATGTGCTTAGGGTCGTTGTCCTGTTGGAAGGTGAAGCATCGCCCCAGTCTGGGGTCCCGAGCATGTTTTCATCAAGGATCTCTGGACTTCGCTCCATTCATCTTTGCCTCGATCCTGACTAGTCTCCCAGTTCCTGCCGCTGAAAAACATCCCCACGGCATGCTGCCACCACCATGCTTCACCGTATGGATGGTGCCAGGTTAACTCCAGACGTGACGCTTTGCATTCAGGCCAAAGAGTTCCATCTTGGTTTCATCAGACCAGAGAATCTTGCTTCTCATTGTCTGAGAGTCTTTAGGTGCCTTTGGGCAAACTCCAAGCAGGCTGTCATGTGCCTTTTACTGAGGAGTGGCTTCCGTCTGGTCATTCGACCATAAAGGCCTGATTGGTGGAGTGCTGCAGAGATGGTTGTCCTTCTAGAAGGATCTTCCCATCGCCACAGAGGAACTCTATAGCTCTGTCAGAGTGACCATCGGGTTATTGGTCACCTCCCTGACCAAGACCCTTCTCCCCCGATTGCTCAGCTTGGCCAGGCTGCCAGGTCTAGGAAGAGTTTTGGTGGTTCTAAACTTCTTCCATTTAAGAATGATTAAGGCCACTGTGTTCTTGGGGACCTTCAATGCTGCAGACATCTTTTGGTACCCTTCCCCAGATCTGTGCCTCGACACAATCCAGTCTCTGAGCTCTACGGACAATTCCTTTGACCTCATGGCTTGGTTTTTGCTCTGACATGCACTGTCAACTGTGGGACCTTATATAGACAGGCATGTGCCTTTCCAAATCACGTCCAAATAAATTGAATTTACCACAGTTGGACTCCAAGTTCTAAAAATATCTCAAGGATGATCAATGGAAACAGGGTGACCTGAGCTCAATTTCGAGTCTCACAGTAAAAGGTCAGAAAACGTATGTAAATAAGGTATTTCAGTTTATTTTTAATACATTTGCAAAACAATTCTAAAAACCTGTTTTCGCTTTCTCATCGTGGGGTAGTGTGTAGATTGCTGAGGATGTATTTATTTCTTTAATCCATTTTCGAATAAGGCTGTAATGTAACAAAATGTGGAAAAAGTCAAGGGGTCAGTGGCTCTAATAACTAGATACATTTCTTCCAGTCTAGTAGGCTGTGTGGTTGTGTTGTTGGTGGTCCTTACCAGGGGGCTGCTGAGGCCAGGAGTACTGCTGCCAGTCTTGCAGGACATACGTGAAGCGGATTGCGATGTTGATGGGAGGAAGAGGAGTCAGGGGACAACCCTGGAGAACAACATAAGAGAGAGAAGAGAAAAAGGGAGAAGGGCAGAGACAGAAAGAGTCAAGATGATATAATATCTTGTTTTATCCATATGTACAGTTGAAGTCGGACATTTACATACACCTTAGCCAAATACAAAAACTCAGTTTGACAATTCCTGACATTTAATCCAAGTAAAAATTCCCTGTTTTAGGTGAGTTAGGAACACCACTTTATTTTAAGAATGTGAAATGTCAGAATAATAGTTGAGAGAATCATTTATTTCAGATTTTATTTCTTTCATCACATTCCCAGTGGGACAGAAGTTTTAAAAAACTCAATTAGTATTTGGTAGCATTGCCTTTAAATTGTTTAACTTGGGTCAAACGTTTTGGGTAGCCTTCCACAAGCTTCCCACAATAAGTTGGGTGAATTTTGGCCCATTCCTCCTGACAGAGCTGGTGTAACTGTGTCAGGTTTGTAGACCTCCTTGCTCGCACAAGCCTTTTCAGTTCTGCCCAAAAATGTTCTATGGGATTGAGGTCAGGGCTTTGTGATGGCCACTCCAATACCTTGACTTTGTTGTCCTTAAGTCATTTTGCCACAAGTTTGGAAGTATGCTTTGGGTCATTGTCCATTTGGAAGACCCATTCGCAACCAAGCTTTAACTTCCTGACTGATGTCTTGAGATGTTGCTTCAATAAATCCACATAATTTTCCTTCCTCATTATGCCATCGATTTTGTGAATTGCGCCAGTCCCTCCTGCAGCAAAGCACCCCCCACAACATGATGCTGCCACCCCCGTGCTTCACGGTTGGGATGGTGTTCTTCGGCTTGCAAGCCTCCCCCTTTTTCCTCCAAACATAACAATGGTCATTTTTGCCAAACAGTTCTATTTTTGTTTCATCAGACCAGAGGGCATTTCTCCAAAAAGTACGATCTTTGTCCCCATGTGCAGTTGCAAACCATAGTCTGGCTTTTTTTGCAAACCATAGCAGTGGCTTCTTCCTTGCTGAGCGGCCTTTCAGGTTATGTCGACATAGGACTCGTTTTACTGTGGATATGGATACTTTTGTACCCGTTTCCTCCAGCCTCTTCACAAGGTCCTTTGTTGTTGTTCTGGGATTGATTTGCACTTTTCACACCAAAGTATGTTCATCTCCAGGCGACAGAACGTGTCTCCTTCCTGAGCGGTATGACGGCTGCGTGGTCCCATGGTGTTTATACTTGCATACTATTGTTTGTACAGATGAACATGGTACCTTCAGGCATTTGGAAATTGCTCCTAAGGATGAACCTTGAAAGCCCTTGAAAATACATCCACAGGTACACCTCCAATTGACTCAAATTATGTCAATTAGCCTATCAGAAGCTTCTAAAGCCATGATATCATTTTATGGAATTTTCCAAGCTGTTTAAAGGCACAGTCAACTTAGTGCAGGTAAACTTCTGACCCACTGGAATTGTGATACAGTTATAAGTGAAATAATCTGTCTGTAAACAATTGTTGGAGAAATTACTTGTGTCATGCACAAAGTAGATGTCCTAACCGACTTGCCAAAACTATAGTTTGTTAACAAGGAATGTGTGGAGTGCTTGAAAAACGACTTTTAATGACTCAAACTTAAGCGTATGTAAACTTCGACTTCAACTGTATCATAGAATTTAATTGTAGGGACTGAGTGTCCGGACCCAGATTAACCCTAGTCATGGCTTAACGAGCATGCTCAATGGAGATTCACCTTTGAAAGTACATCCTAGTCCACTATGCTTACTCTCATTCCGGGAAACCAGTCTTACAATTATTTATGGGTGGCCCATGTGAAAGGCACTACTCATAAATGCCCATTTAAGGCAACAAGTAAGCCCTGGTCCTTCCATACTCACTATTTTGGACTTGAAGATGTCCAGTAGGCCTGAGAGATGGTTGTATTGGCTGGGCACTTTGCGGAGGTGGACCATCTCAAAGTCGGTACGCACCCCCAGGCCCTGGCACTCCCCATGGTACATTCTCCTCCACTTCTGCTGGATCTGAACAAACATGGGTACCTGGCTGCATGCCATCCACAGGGATAGAGGACGTTAAAGGGGATAGGTCACTTCAAATTCATTCAGATGTTTTGTGGGTAGGTAGCCACACATTGAAATCCTGTTGCTACTGTAACTACACCTGTTCTTGTGTCAAGACGAGGTAATGTCCTATGCCATCAGTTGTGAAGACATAGCTATGCGCATCAACTCCAAATGAATGAGAAATATAAACACCATCTAGTTGAATCATTTTAGATTTTGCTCATCTTTCCCATTCGTTTGGGATTGAGGCATACAGTTGGAACTGCACAACAGACAAATCATGATGTTTGAAAAACTTTGATTTTGAAGTGATCCCTTTAGAGACATGCAAGGCATCTCTGGTATAAATGTGGAAGAGCAGCCACACACTGAAATCCTGTAACTACCTCAGCATCCCTGATATACCAAAGCTACACAGCAGCACCTGGTGCACAATAGAGAAATTACAGTCAAAACATACACCACCTAGTGGATTGAACAAGTATGGAATTTAAATAATAAGCTTTGTTATATCTATTGAATATTATTCTATTGACCAGTCGGTCATTAATTTTAGTAATTTTTTTTTCCATTCACAAGATTGTGCTAAAAAAATAAAAATTGCTGTTAATGCTCTATGCATTAGTAATAGAACAAGTGCTCATGCAAGAAAAGAACTTGAAGCTATACAGTGCCTTCGGAAAGTATTCAGACCCTTTCCCTTTTTCCACATTTTGTTACATTACAGCCTTATTCTTTTTTTTTTTTTAAATGGCGTGATTTGGAAAGGCACACATAAGGTCCCAGCTGACAGTGCATGTCTGAGAAAAAACCAAGCCATGAGGTCAAAGGAATTGTCCATAGAGCTCCGAGACTAGATTGTGTCAAGGTACAGATCTGGGGAAGGGTACCAAAACATTTCTGCAGCATTGAAGGTCCCCAAGAACACAGTGGCCACCATAATTCTTAAATGGAAGAAGTTTAGAAACATCAAGACACTTCATAGAGCTGGCCAAACGTAGCAATCGAGAGTTTTGGTCAGGGAGGTGACCAAGAACCAGATGGTCACTCCGACAGAGCGCTAAAGTTCCTCTGTGGAGATGGGAGAATCTTCCGGAAGGATAACTATCTCTGCAGCACTCCACCAATCAGGCCTTAATGGTAGGGTGGCCAGATGGAAGCCATTCCTCAGTAAAAGGCACGTGCCAGCCCGCTTGGAGTTTGCCAAAAGGCACCTAAAGACGAGACACAAGATTCTAAACCAAGACTGAATTCTTTGGCCTGAATGCCAAGAGTCACATCTGGAAGAAACCTGGTTCCATCCCTACGGTGAAGCATGGTGGTGGCAGCATCTTGCTGTGGGATGTTTTTCAGCGGCAGGAACTGGGAGACTAATCAGGATCGAGGCAAAGGTGAACGGAGCAAAGTACAGAGAGATCCTTGATGAAAACCTGCTCCAGAGCGCTCAGGACCTCACACTGGGGCGAAGGTTCACCTTCCAACAGGACAACAACCCTAAGCATAGAGCCAAGACAACGCAGGAGTGGCTTCAGGACATGTCTGATTGTCCTCGAGTGGCCCAGCCAGAGCCCAGGCTTGAACCCGATCGAACATCTCTGGAAAGACCTGAAAATAGCTGTGCAGCAACGCTCCCCATCCAACCTGACTGAGCTTGAGGGGATCTGCAGAAAAGAATGGGAGAAACTCCCCAAATACAGGTGTGCCAAGTTTCTAGCGTCATACCCAAGAGGACACGACGCTGTAATCGCTGCCAAAGTTGCTTCAACAAAGTACTGAGTAAAGGGTCTGAATACTTATGTAAATGTGATATTTCCGGTTTTTATTTTTAATAAATTAGCAAACATTTCTAAAAACCTGTTTTTGCTTTGTCATTATGGGGTATTGCGTGTAGATTGAAAAAATACAATTGAATCAGTTTTAGAATAAGGCTGTAACGTAACAAAATGTGGAAAAAGTCAAGGGGTCTGAATACTTTCTGAAGGTACTGCATGTTCTGCTACATGCTTCCTCCTCTTATAACCGTGTTATTAGTGTCACTCTGCCTCACAGTAAACTCCCAGAGACACAGTGGGAGGCCAGGTGACCTTGCTGCTACCACAGAGCAGAGCTGCAGAGCCACAGCACTCGGAGCATCTACAATGGTACCATCTCTCATTTAGCCCAGTGTTGCCATGGATACCAGCTGATCTACCGCATCACGATGCCACGGAGAGCTGTACTCACCACCCACAGTGTTGCTATTTTAAAACATGCTTGTGTCATCAAACAGAAACACACACAAAGGGCATGTTGCCACTAGATGTGTGAATGTGTAAGAACTAACATTGTTTTCCCTTAGCGTAGATTCATGAATATGAATAGAACACATTGGCAGTATCAGCCCTTTTCTTTGTCCAAATTTTTTTTGTTACCAATATTAACTTGATTTTCCATAAGAACATAAAGTGATGTTGTGGCATACTAATGTAACTGTGAATTATAACAATTATACTGTTCCCAAAGAGTATTAGTTAATATAGTATTCACTGTTGCTCTGAGTTACTGTCACCTACCAGCCTGTGTTGGCCAGAGAGATGGAGATGGAGCTAAGTAGCAGGTTGCACTTGGACTCACTGATGATCGCCTCACAGTTGGCCCCGGGGGAGATGACCACAAACTCACGCATGCCATACCTGCAAACACAGATGGAATACTTTAATGAGAGCAGACAGCTACCATCTATCTATCCATCCATCAAGTTGAGTCTTATTCAAACCAAACTCTAATATATTTCTCAAAAAGATCAGACATCAGCAGGATTTGGTGTTAACAAATATCAATAGCAGTTGTGAATGTCTATATTCAGTCATTTTAATTCCCATCTTAAAATAAATGTAAGAGGTAAAGGTTAGAGGTCGGAGGTTAGGAGACCTGTACTCACCATCTGACGAGGCAGTGGGCCCTGGGAGGGAAGTCATTGTTCATACAGAGCAGGTCCTGCATGGCTGTGGGGAAGGCATCTGGGGAGAGAGCAGAGTGGGAAACTTCATTTATATTTTAACATCCACTAAGATTCTCTCTGTTGCTGGAGAGCAGAGCAGTGGTCCAGACAAAACTGCAGAGTTCATCCATATAGTCACATCATATAGTTTCTGTGTTGGAATGGTGTGGGAATACCCTAACAGAATGGTGTGGGAATACCCTAACAGAATGGTGTGGGCGTATGCCGGTCATTACAAATATTAAATTTGAGTAGTTGCTGATTGGCCAGCTCCTCCTCCTCTAGACCACTGATTTGCCAGCTTATCCTCCTCAGAGTATGACATCATACTCTGTGAGGAAATAGCAAGACTTTTTAAATGTTCTGTTTGAGATACAAATTTGAGGTGGGGGTTTTGAAGTGGTTTTTTTTGTCCAATTTATGCTTAGGCCACAAATACATGTATAGGACGAGTCACCAACATTATTTGGGTATGAGTTTACAGAATAATTACTTTTAAAAGTGAAATTATCTGCAGCCAATAAAGGGACCTCTAAAATTTTAGGTTGGAGACCACACTATTGGTCACACCCACTACACTAAGTTTGCTACCACTGCTGAAATAAATCCTAGGGGAAACACTGAGTGACAATTCCTATGAGACAGATATGATAACAGGGATTATAAATAAAAGCCGCAGCAGCAATGTACCCTCCTCAGGTTCCTCCTTCCCCTCGCCCTCCTCAGACTCCTGCTTCAGGCAGTGGTGCGTTACAGAGAATTTAAAATCAGCAAAATTGATATCCTGGGTCTTCTCCTCCCAGGTACCACTGGTGTATTCACCCTGGATCAAGACGACAAACAGGGCATCCATGAATGAAGACGACAAACAGGGCATCCATGAATGAATTCAACAAGCTTACCAGATCGCTGCTTATTAATGCATGGTGCTTGTTACATAACATTAAGGTCTGATTGAATGAGGGTTTATTTTTACCTTCTCTGGTGGTTTGCTTGAATTGTTCCCAATCAACTTCCAGTCATTCAGAACCTCTTCTACTCTGGACACAAACCTAGCAAACAACATGGGGATCATAACATATACAAGCAGAAGTCAGAGAGCAGTGTTCACACAAGCAGGCGTGCGTGCGAGCACACACACTCGAAATAAATGGCTCTGGGAAATACTGTTGATAAGGAAGGACAAGCTACACTACAAGGTCAAAGGTATGTGGACACCTGCTCATCTCATTCCAAAATCATGGGCATTAATATGGAGTTGGTCCCACATTGCTGCTACAACAGCCTCCACTACTCTGGGAAGGCTTTCCAACTTTATGTTGGAACATTGCTGTGGGAACTTGCTTCCATTCAGCCACAAGAGCATTAGTGAGATCAGGCCCTGATATTGGGCAATTAGGCCTGGCTCGCAGTCGGCGTTCCAATTAATCCCAAAGGTGTTCAATGGGTTGAGGTCAGGGCTCTGTGCAGGCCAGTCAAGTTCTTCCACACCGATCTTGACAAACCATTTCTGTATGGACCTCGTTTTATGCACGGGGGCATTGTCATGCTGAAACAGGAAAGGGCCTTCCCCAAACTGTTGCCACAAAGTTGGAAGCACAGAACCGTTTAGAATGTCATTGTATGCTGTAGCATTAATATTTCCATTCACTGGAACTAAGGGGCCTAGCCCGAATCATGAAAAACAGCCCCAGACCATTATTCCCCCGCCACCAAACTTCACAGTTGGCACTATGCATTGGAGCAGGTAGCATTCTCCTGGCATCCGCCAAACCTAGATTCGTCCATCGGACTGCCAGATGGTGAAGTGCGATTCATCACTCTAGAGAACGTGTTTCCACTGCTCCAGAGTCCAATGGTAGCGAGCTTTACACCACTCCAGCCGACGCTTGGCATTGAGCATGGTGATCTTAGGCTTGTGTGCGGCTGCTCGGCCATGGAAACTCAATTCATGAAGCTCCCGACTGACAGTTCTTGTGCTGACGTTGCTTCCAGAGGCAGTTTAGTGTTGCAACTGAGGACAGATGATTTTTACACGCTACGCGCTTCTGCGGTCCTGTTCTGTGAGATTGTATGGCCTACCACTTCGTGGCTGAGCAGTTGCTGTCCTAGACATTTCCACTTCACAATAACAGCACTTACAGTTGACTGGGACAGCTCTAGGAGAGCAGAAATTTGATGAACTGACTTGTTGTAAAGGTGGCATCCTATAATGGAATGTCCCTGAGCTCTTCAGTACAGGCCATTCTACTGCCAATGTTTGTCTAGGGAGATTGCATGGCGTAGGGCTCAATGTTATACACCTGTCAGCAAAGGGTGTGGCTGAAATAACATAATCCACTAATTTCAAGTGTGTCCACGTGTATGTAGGGCTCTGCTGAGCTGTCAACATTGGTAAGCACGGTTGCTATCTTTCGCAATCCTGATGTGACAGGACAGTTAGCTTATGGGTAAGCCACTAACAAAACCCTTACAAAAAATATTGCCGTTTTGAAACTGCAGTAAAAGTGAAGTAACTGCAGTCGACTGTGGTATTTTTGACACAGTAATTGCAGAATAACTGCAGTGTACTGCACTGTAACTGCAGTTGTACTGCAATATTTCTTCGTGAAGGAATGCAATGCAAACCAGCATAGCTAGCCGATTGAGCAAGTGATTGACAGCACAAGACAGGAGACGAGAACGTTGTCTGCCATATGCTCAGCATATTATGCTAGCTATATGGAACAGGCGAACTATATTTGGCCAGCCATGAATAGCTTCTAATCCAATTCTTCCATCTAGTCTGAGTCTGATGATGATTCACAGCTAACGTTACTGTTGTTGTTAGCTAAAGCTAATTTAGCTAGCCAGAGATCTCCAGTATCCACCTACCTCTCCCACTCCGACGCGGTGGTAAAATCCGTGATCTCGAAGACCTCCGACTCGGGCTGCAAAGGAAATAACGTTAACATCCAATATTTTCTAAACATTGTTAATATCATGCAATGTTTACTTTATAAACTGTACACCAGTACTGTACTCACGTCACTGTCAGCCGCCATCATGAATCCCTGTTTATGATTTTTGCCGTCCGTTGCATTATGGGATTCTTGTCGACGGAGTCTCTTCCGCAATTAAGCAATGACGTCACCGGATTTGACACGTTTTACACCAAAAAAAAGCTTTTGACACAAGGCTCGTGCTTTGAACCACTCGTAATGAAAATGAACAATTTACCCTCATTCGAATCCTTTGTTTTAAATTCCTTTCTTTAATGCAGTTTAATTTGTTCATCTAGTAGTAACAGTAGTAGAAAAATATATCTTACTTTACAACTTAGTCTTGGAATTACTATCAGTCTGCATATTGTCAAACACTCAAATAAGATCAAATCAAATGTTATTTTTCACATGCGCAGAATACAAGTGTAGCCCTTACAGAGAAATGCTTACTTACAAACCCTTAACCGACAATGCAGATACTTACAAGCCCTTAACCAGTTTTTGCAGATACAATTATTGCTTTGATACATATTGTAATATATTTGTTACTAAAGGTGATATGATGACATAATAATAAGACATATTGGAGACATGTTGCCAGCAGATGGCAGCAAATAGTGACACATGTGATATTACACAAGGTATTTACCGAACACATAACGCCAGTTCCGTAAGTGCCCGTGACTCGTCAGTTCTTCCAATTTATTCGAACCGAGGAGGTAAGCAATCTACACATTTAAAGAAAAAAATATTAACTGTGCTCAAAAGCTAATGATGATGTAAGGTAGGCAATGTCTTTTACTGTAATTTTCATTCGGCATTTTACCAAAAGTGAAAGAGTGCTGTGTGTTTTTGGTGCTAAAGAAGGTACTGTAACAAACTGGACTGCAATGTAATTAATGAAGTATAATAATGTTTCTGCATGCATAATAACACAATTTCATTTTCTTATTATTCTAGGTTCCACTGTAATTCAGAGGAAGATTACATCATTTCAATCATGAAGTCAGTTGTCAGCATTTCTTCCTCAATTAGGGCTGTGTGTCAGTATTCTCCCAACTATTTCATGACTAGTAGTCGGGGATTAATACGTCACTCAAATTCATCTGGAAGAATATTGAAATCGGACGTTTCTTGTAAAGCCAGAATGGCACAACTATGTGTAAAAAGTAGTTTAGGCTGCTTCCATAACACACGTGAGATGGGGGCGGTGGCGCAACAGTTAAGTAACCTCCCATTTGCAGAAGAGAAAGACTACGAATTAAGGGTTCACCTGGAGAAAGACCTTTTGCCCAAAACAGCTGGACAGTCTTCCATTGACACCCAATTAGGAACCAGTGCTTCACCAACAAAACTAGGGCACTTAAAAGTGGTGCCACTTTCTGTCAAATCCCTTTTTGAGGTTGAGGTTTTACCTGAGTTGTTAACACGTTTGAAAGAAGCTCCCAGCAATGAGAAAACTGAGGGTCTGGCAACCTTACTGGGAGTATGTGTTGAGTTTGGTGTGGACTATCAAAGTTCAATTGTCTCCAGATTGAAAGAGGAGTGGAGGACACACCTCTCCAAAACAGACATTGGGGTCATTCACCTGTGCCATCTTGGAGAAGTAGCCTATAATCTGGAGGGGAAGAGGTCAGAGATTGTCGAGCAGGTTCTCGACTACGTGAGCATCAGCATTGATGAGGCTGAGGCTCTCACCCAAAATGAAACCGCTCGTCTGTACTCCTTCCTTGCACTACTCGAGGACCCACACCGTTGCCAAGATCTCATGTCAAGACTGCACAGACACACAGAGAAATTGATACACAGACTACAAGCCATCAACATCAGTGACATCTTCCACTCCCTGGTGGCATTACAACAGAGGCAGGCCATTGCACTGATTGTGAAGCTGAGCAGACGGGCCTCTAGGGTATTCAGATTGTTCCAAGATGAAGAGCTCATCAAAGTTCTAGGTGCCTTAATGCATTTCGGTCAGCATGATGAAGACTTCATAACAGCCATGGAAAAGCACCTGCCAGGCAAAATAGTAGACGCAGACCCCGAACTCACAAGCGTGGTGATGGAGTTTTGCCTTCAGATGAGGTGTCGCTCAGAGCCCATATTCGAAGCTGTGGCTGAGAGCTTTATTTGCAACTCAGAGAAGTATACCACCACCCAGATAGCCCGGCAGATCATTGCCATGGGGAGACTGAACTACCTGCCCCAGTGCTCCAGTCAGATGTTTAAAAAGCTGGAGAGTGTCCTGTCCTCTCGCTTCTCCCAGTTCCAGCCCAGGGCTCTGATTGAGGTGCTCCACTCCTGTATTCACCTGGAGAGGTTTCCACTCAATTTTGTGTCCAAAGTCTTCAGCCCCTACTTCCTACAGAGGTTGCAAGGTAGGCTAGTCAGTTTATGTGTGTGTGTGTGTGTGTGTGTGTGTGTAAAAAAAAGAAAAAAAAGTGAGTGAGAGCAAAAGTAAACAGGCTACATGTGAGTGTGTGTGCACAATTTCATGTCACATGTGTGTATGTCTATGTAATGGGGTCAGTTTTGTCCTTTCCATTCAGTTGCAAATTAAATTCCTCCAGATGATGGTCAGAAATACTCTTTGGCTCAAGTTACTAATCATACTAGCAGCACAGTTCTGTCACTGTCCACAGCTGAGTTAGCCAGAGTCATGTTATGTATGTGTCTGATGAAGGCTGCTATTCTTTCACAGCACAAGGGGAGCCCCTGGACAAGCATGTCTTAGGCCAGCTAACCCAACTCAACCTCTCTATCTCACTAGAGTGCACCTACTACCGGGTGAGTACCTCACTAATAACATTGTAAATATACAAATAAATTATACAATAATTATGCAAAATTGTCTGTCAAATTAAAGCCCTCTGACTCTTACAATGGGCCTTCACGTGTCACACTGAATGAAAAATATTATTTTGAAGTAGTTGGATTGAACACTAAGTTCATTCTGTATATACTGTATATTATACTGTGTTCCGTACAGGGCCCGAGATTACCTTACCATCTCCATGTGAAGAAGTTTTCCTCCGTGGACCACTCCTTTGAGAGCCCTGTAGAGAGCTACCTGTACAACCAGGTGAAGGGCCCTCTTAACAAGCTGCTAGAGGGAAAGACCTACTACTCTACCAGGGTCTTCACACAGCCTGGATACACCATAGACGTGGAGATCTGTCTGGATGAGGAGGGGTTTGTCCTGCCTCTCTCACAGTGGGACAACACTCATAGGAGGTTAGAGCCATTGGAGCTGTGTTAGAGGATCAGTCTGACAGGGTGCTGCACAGACTCATTCCCCGATCTACCAATCACCCTGTTTTCCAAAGTGCCCAATAAGTGGTCCTTACTTCCAAAGATTCAACTCAATTGAAATACAACAATTTAATCCAATGAGCAAATCTTCACAGCACCTTGTTCAGGCAGATCCTCCCGGACACAGAGAATGATACTTATTGCATTTCACGACTTATCACCCATTGAATAAAATGGCCAGTCAGATAACAGGTGATGTGTTTTCCTCTATGTAGGATTGCCTTGTGCCTGGATGCTCAGGACCGCTTCTGCAGCAACACCCATCACCTTCTGGGAAAGGAGGCCACAAAGAGACGCCACCTCTGCAGAATGGGCTACGAAGTGGTTCAGGTAGGGGAACTCCGCTCCTGGTTACAGGCTAGAATAGACAGACAATGTGAGGTGTGTGGAAGGTGTGTTAGTACTGTATGTGCTTTGAATTCATCTCTATAATCAATGTAATGTGTCATTTTCTGTGTTATTCTTTGACTGAGTTACATTTGTCTAGGGGTATTTATTTTCTCATGAAGACCTATCTGACATTGGTCTTTGTCTGTATGTTCCCAACCAGATCCCTTACTTTGAATTTGAGAAATTGAGAACACAAGAGGAACGGGTACAATACCTTCATAAGAAGATATTCCCCACATTCTTCAGGTTTTACCGGTGACTTCTCAGATAGGATAGGAGGACGTTGTGTGACATCACATCCAAGCTCTGTGACCTCTGACCTGACATGGCCTTCAACAAGATGAACTAGGATGTTTCTTAAACTGTCTACTAATCATCACAGAAAACATTGGATTGGATTAGGCATGAACCTTCCGTTTATAAAGTCTTCATAATACTATTGTTATGACAGTGTTGGGCTTATGACAGAGTGGTCTAGAAAAGTGTTAAGTCATTGCACATAATGTATATATGTGATGTTATTTTTCACAAAATATGGACTATGGCTATGGTAGGTAATAGGTAAACTATAAACTGCATGCTTCCATATAGGAGCTTTCTGTAGTTTGTTAGTTATACACTGACTCTATATTAATAAATAAATCAGGTTTGTGTTTCCATGTAAGCTTGAAGGTATATTTTGTACAATGTACTGTATATTCCAATACAGATGATTCTATATTGCAAAATAAAATGTGTAAAACCAGTTTTCAAACTACTATGGGGGAAACTCAAAGTTCCATCGCTGTTATGTGTTTTTGTAAACAATAAACATGATTTGTATAAAGCCTCAGCTCTCTTTAAGTTGAAGGGCAACGTAAAGTAATAGATTAAAGGGTACTTAAATGCTGACAGGCATATGGACCAAACATGTACAAGGGGTGCTCTGTGTAACAGGCTTTATTTTGAAGACAAAGCTATACCCCGTACATGTCACGTGAAATATGAGCATAATACTGATTAACTACAGAGCTGAGTGTCAGAACAGCTTGTTGTGACTGAATCAACACATTTTTGGTGTAATTTATGATTACTAATTCACAGTGGTGTGAAGTACTACTTAAGTAGTTTTTGGGGGGGTATCTACTTTACTATTTATATTTGACAACTTTTACTTTTACTCCACTACATTCCTAAACAAAATAATGTACTTTTTGCTCCTTACATTTTCCCTGACACCCAAAAGTACTAGTTACATTTTGAACGCTTAACAGGACAGGAAAATTGTCTAATTCACACACTTATCAAGAGAACATCCCTGGTCGTCCCTACTGCCTCTGATTTGGCACTCACTAAACACAAATGCTTCATTTGTAAATGATATCTGAGTGTTGAAGTGTGCCCCTGGCTATCTGTTAATTAAAAAATCAAGATAATAGTGCCATCTAGTTTGCTTAATGTAAGGAATTTCAAATGATTTATACTTTCACTTTTGATACTTAAGTATATTTTAGCGATTACATTTACTTTTGATACGTAAGTACATTTAAAGCCAAATACTTTTACTCAAGTATTATTTTACTAAGTTACTTCCACTTTTACTTAAGATTTTATTTTAAGTTATCTTTACTTTTACTCAAGTATGACAATTGGGTACTTTTTCCACCACTGATAATTCATACAGGAAAAAGATACATTTGACAGATCTCACTTCTAATTGTAGGCATGCACTCAGTATTGCCTTCATTTGTTTGAGAGGCCCATTCAGACTGCCAATTAATCTACTGTTGGCTGACTATCTCCTTGGTAACAGAATGTAAACATTCGAGCGACACTGCACAGGGAAGGAGAGCAGACATACACTGAATAAGCTGTTTAAACTAGAAGGAAGTTTACTTATAAAACAGCTGCTATTAAAATGCAGAACATTATATTTGTTTGTCAAAGAACATTGGAGTAAATGTGAAGCATGAAAATTGGGCAAAGGACTGAGGAAGATATTTCAAAGTCGGAGACCAAGAGTACTGAAGGTGAGTAAAGTTGATCATTTCACTCAACTACTGCTTTTCTTTTTCAAGACTTCTTGCTTTAACTATGTCCATTCTGACTGAAACTTTTAGTACTATTCCATTAATTGGTTCTAGAATGCTAACTCCCAAAATGGTTTAAATGACTGGTTGTCAGTCATGAATCCACTAGGATGCTGGTTAATGTTCCAGAGATGAATAGTTATTATTATGATGCCAGTCAGGCCTGTGGTTTGAATTAGTTCTAGTACTCTCTCATTAACTCGTTGTCATTGTCTAAGTCACATCATGAGTCAGTTTTTGTGTCCCTAATGGCACCCTATATCATTGTTTCCCAACTCCAGTCCTTGAGTACCCCCAACAGCACACATTTTTGTTGTTGCCCCAGATAAACTCACCCAATTCAACTCATTGAGGACTTGATGATTAGTTGACAAGTTGAATCAGGTGTGCTTGTCTGGGGCTACAAAAAAAATGTGTACTGTTGAGGGTACTATATACAGTGCCTTCAGACTTGACTTATTCCACATTTTGTTGTGTTATAGCCTGAATTCCAAATTGATTAAACATATTTTTTTTCTCATCCATCTACCCACTATACCAAATAATGAATGTTAAAACATGCTTTTAGAAATGTTAGCAAATGTATTGGAAATTAAATACAGAAATATCTCATTTACATAAGTATTCACACCCCTGAGTAAATTCATGTTAGAATCACCTTTGGCAACGATTACAGCTGAGTCTTTCTGGGCAAAAGCCTTAATCACATTGGCAGGTTGAAGTGACTCAAGTCAAACTTGAGCCATGTCACCAAATTACTATTGTCTGAACTCTGAACACACACAAATCCAATTTGGTCGCTGTTTGGACAGTAATTATTCCAAAACGGATTTGAAAAACAGAACTGATTTGAGCATTAAGGCCTGTAGTATGAACAAGGCAAGAGCGTTGCACATCTGGATTGCGCAACATTTGCTCATTATTCTTTTCAAAATTCTTTAATCTCTGTCAAATTGGTTGTTGATCATTGAAAGACCATTTTCAGGTCTTGCCTAAGATTTTCATGCAGATTTAAGTCAAAACTGGAACTCGGCCACTCAGGAACATGCACTGTCTTCTTTGTAAGCAACTCCAGTGTAGATTTGGCCATGTGTTTTAAGTTATTGTCCTGCTGAAAGGTGAATTCATCTCCCAGTGTCTGGTGGAAAGCAGACTGAACCAGGTTTTCCTCTAGGATTTTGCCTGTGCTTAGCTCTATTCCGTAAACATTTTTAATGTGAAAAACTCCCCAGTCCTTAACGATTACAAGCATACCCATAACATGATGCAGACACCACTTGAACATATGTAGAGTGGTATTCAGTAATGTGTTTTGGATTTGACCCAAACATAACACTTTGTAATCATGACAAAGTTCATTTCTTTGCCACATTTTTTGCATTTTTACTTCAGAGGTTTATTGCAAACAATACATGTTTTGGAATATTTGTATTCTGTACAGACTTCTTTCTTTTCACTCTGTCATTTAGGTAAGTATTGTGGAGTAACTACAATTTTGATCCATCCTCAGTTTTCTCCAATCACAGCCATTAAACTCTGTAACTGTTTTTAAGCCACCATTGGCATGGTGAAATCCCTGAGAGGTTTCCTTCCTCTCTGGCAACTGAGTTAGGAAGGATGCCTGTATTTATGTAGTGACTGGGTGTATTGATACACCATCCAAAGTGTAATTAATAACTTCACCATCCTCAGATGGATATGCAATTATTCCATTTTATTTTCACCCATCTATCAATAGGTGCCCTTCTTTGTGAGGCAGATAAAGACATTTCAGCTTTTAATTTTTTATTATTTTGTAAAAATGTCTAACAACATAATTCATCACTATGGGGTATTATGTGTAGGCACCGTAGTGCATTACTTTTGACCAGGGGCCCTGCATCAAAAGCAGTACACTGTATAGGGCCCTCAAACACAACTCTGGACATCAAAGCCAGTTCCACTGCTTTTTTTCATTGTTCCCCTCTAATTTAGAGGGGACTCCAGGTGCGTGCAATTAATTATCAGGTAGAACAGAAAACCAGTAGTCTCCAGACCATGTAGGGTAAGCGTTTAATACCCCTGGTATAGGGGATATAGGATGTCATGTGAGGCAGTCATTCTCTGATACACATGATACAGTAACGAGAGGAAATGTCCTCCACTCCACTGTCCCTCTCCTAATAGAACTTATATTATAGTAATTATTATAAGCATGTGCGCTAGATTTGTGTTGGAGTGAAAGCCTACTGGACGGTAGCTCTAAAGGGATAGGGATGGAGAGCCCTAGAGGCTTGCATCAACATTCAACACAAACATACTGAAGCCCCACATCATACGTGGAGGGACCAGATCTTGAAAGAGGAGAGTAACCATGTAAGAAGTGTCCACAGCAAACAAACCAAGCTGAAAGGCAGCAAGTTACAGAGCAACAAAACAACCTTCACTGTTATCTCTTAAATTCATCCTTCTGGCTTGTATTCACACCAACTTGTCAACAGGACCCTTGTGGATGATGGAAAGTAGTGAGAGAAGGGCTCTGGGGGCTGGTATTGAGGTGCTGAGGGGAGAGCTGGAGGTGGTAGGCCTGGGGCTGGGAGATTGTCCCTGGGAGGAGGTGGATGTTCCCCGCATGGAGGGGGGCTGTACTCCCCTTATCACTGCCTGCCAGAGGGGCTTGACTGAGGTAAGCACCATTGGGGGAGGGGAATTTGGTTCAAGGGGAGGTCTGTCTGGTATGTTAGTCTGCTTCAGAGACCCTTTGACTGAACTGATAAGATGTGATTAGTATTCTTATTGTTAGTGAATAAGCCTATATATTTGAATGGAAACAACGTGGTTGCACGTTTATTAGTCTTGCACATTGTAATCTATATTCAACAAAAGCATCACTGTGTGAATGAAGGAATATTTAAATCAAAAACAGATTAACATACTGTGAGGATGTGAACAATCCATTTAAACACAGGAAACAGAAAAAATTCTAGACTATTTATTCCTCTCAGCGTTACAGTGACATTACTCATCAGTTGAATTTTTTCTTCCCAATAACAATAACACGGTGTCATGTGACATTGAAGGGGGGGGGGGGGGGGGGGGGTGAAGACACATGATCATTCTCTGGAGATACACTATCAAAACAACCACAATACTTTTTTAGTACTGTGTCTAAGGCCACAGGGGAAACAATTGATTGCATGTGTCCCAGGAGTTGGGTCTTTTCGGCTTATGTTTTGACTCTGTATGATTTAACAGATTTCACTGTTGCCAAAGCAAAACATGGCATTGTACTTTGTACACTGAGTAAACATGCAATAAACCCCATACTATTATGTTGGCTATCGTTTACTTGACCTTTGCCATTTTGAAATAGTGGACCAAAGCATGTCATTAACCCTACCCTACCAATAAAACATAGGGGGGGGGGGGGGGGTATTTTAATGTACATTTTGTTGTCAGGTTGTACACTTCCTTCTGAAAAGAGGAGCCGATGTGACTCTGTGCAACCATAGCAACCAGACACCACTGCATGTGAGTCTTCCAGTCCTCCAGGAGGTGCTGTTATCAGCCATGTTCAGGGCTCTGCCCCACCAGACCCAGCTCCTCCAGGCTGCCTGGCAGGGAGACCTCCACTCCCTGCAGCACCTCCTGGTAAGTCCGCCTCCCCCCAAAACTCCTTTACAACGTCTCACCATAGACCACACACACACACGCGCGCGCGCGCGCGCACAAGCACACACCAAGCGAGCACACAGTCACTGCCACCGCCACTGATATCACTCCCAACGCCCTTTACATTGTGTAACTGGAAATGTGATACACAACATCAGGTGCTTGTCTAACAACGGGGGTAGGCTAGAGTTTAGATTAGCACAAAGGACAGCATTGTGTGGATGCAGCCGAAGCAGCTATGAGCATTCCATCTGTAATCATCTCCAGGACATTTCTCACTTGACCTATCTTTGTTCGTAATGTGTAACTCTCAGGCACCAGTGCTGAGCCTATATCTCAATGTCTGTGTGTGTTGCAGGCCCAGACTGACCTAGTGGACGTGAACACTCAGAACCGCGACGGGCTGACCCCTCTAATGCTGGCTGTGAGGGACGTCGACCTGTTTGAGGAGCTGGACGTCCGGTTGCCATGGGAATACAGACCTGTGGAGGTGGTCAGGGAACTGCTGGCTCTCTCAGCGTAAGGAAACCAGCAGCAATGACAAAATCGCTTTGGTTTTGTTATTACAACAGCCTAAAACCTTACATTATTATAGAACCTTATTGCAAAATGACCTTATTATTACTGCAATACAATTTTATTACAATCTTACAACATAATAATATATTCCACCTCCCAAGCTAACAACTTCCTTGTTCCATAACAGCACTCACAAATACTTTTTCACATTGCCCCTGCATTTTTATTGGTCTATATGCTGCCTTCCGCTCTATAAATTATGTTAATTATTCTCCCTCTTTCCAAACAGTGACCTGGGGGTGTGTGATGTCAACGGCTGTTCTGCTCTTCACTATGCTGCTCAGATAGAGAGCCCCCTGAAGGACGAACTCATCTACATGATGGTTGAGTCCCTCAGACAGCCAGGTATAACATGACTTGCAACCAAGATGGTCAGACAATGTTGTTACTACAGTTACTGCTGTGTAATTACCAGACATGACTTTCAACCAAACAAATCCAACATAACACAATCCCGATTGTTGGTATGGTTTGATATATTCTCTGCTTACTTTTGAGGATATTCCAGGGAAATACTTCTCTATCCAAGTACAAACCATGTGATCTGTTTGTTATACACATACTAGTACCACACCAAATCTGCTTGTTTGTGGCAGTTCGTTCTTATGACATCACAGCACTCAAGTCATGTGCAACATGATGCCTTTAAAGTTTTCCTCTAAAGTAGATTTTTTCAAATCGATACTGACAGAAATGCAATATGGATTTGACTTATCTATTAGTTTAGTGTATAGCACAGGAGGCTGCTGAGGGGAGAACTGCTCATAATAATGGCAGAAACAACAAAAATGGAATGGCATCAAACACATGGAAACCATGTCTCTGATACCATTCCATGTATTTTGCTCCAGCCATTACCATGAGCCCCTTCTCCCCAATTAAGGTGCCACGAACCTCCTGTGGTGAATAGTATTGATTTAGTCGATCAGTGCAGTGTGTACTTGCGTAATCAAATGTTTTCCTGAGCTTGGAGGAGTGGTCAAAGCCAGCACTCATATGGGAAATCCTAGTGAATTCCTGAGGGGCTGAGTGTGTGAGAGGGCCTTGTTTCCTCTTATGCTCAATGACTCCACACCTCCGTCTCATTCTGCCATGGTCAACAAACAGCGCCCACGCCCCTGGACCTGCAGTGCTTCCACCCTGATGAGCTGAGAGTAAACTCCCCCAGCCCCTCTCCCTCTCTGACCGATGAGCTGAGAGCAACAAACTCCCCAAGCTCCTCTCCCTATCTGACCCAAAATGTCCTCATTCAGACTGCTGTCAGCACAGAGGTAAGTGAACGCCCGGTCGTACAGTTATGTAAGAAGTGTACAAGTCTGTAATTTTGTGGAGACCTACTTCATAATGTCATTTTGTTCACTGTCTGTTAACACATTTTAAGACCATCAAATATATTATTACAAGACAAGTTAGTTGTATTGCATAAAAAAAAAGCTTCTGTCTCATATGCATTAATTATTACTTAACCAAACAATGCCCAAATATCCTTAATCAATTAAAAGACTTAATCCATAGTGGCTCTTCCCCTAAAGCAATGGGGCCCAATTCACCAGAGACCTGAGTTAGATCAGTGTAATTGGCTGGTGGGGAGTCCGTGTTCTGACTAGCTGACTCTTAGCTATATCCTGACTTTGCTTTGAAGTGGCCTTAACAGGTAAGACAAGGGCAGGGAGCGCAGCTGGCTACTGTCTGGTGTCTAATGACCCAGCCCACTTATTGAATAGAGGAAAAGCAGATGGTTGAAAGAGGCTATCCCAGGGGCACACAAACATAGCAGACTGGGCACTAATGTGAAGCTATATAATATTTTAGGCCCCCCCCAGGGAAATGAAATGGGGTGGAGTTGTTCATTATAGGCTCTGAGATAAATTTCAGTTGAACATAACAACCACTAGCTACAACAACAACAGTCACCATCGTCCTCCTAACTACACTTAGGACAGTGATATCATAGATATTTTTGTGGATATGTGCCAAATGCCACAGGGTTTAAGGCTACTTATGATCATTCTTATTTTCCCATTGTAGGATTTGCTGGAGTCTCCAGAGTGCGTTCTTTTATCCGACCATCATAAAGCCATCAATCAAGGTAAGCTATATTTCCCTATTGTGCACTGTCACCTACAGTAGGTAGGGTCTTGGACAGTGACTCCTTGTGTCTCTGGTCTGTGTGCCCTGTTGGCTCTACACAAGACCACCCCCTCCTCCCAAACACACCCTTCCCCTCTCTTCACACACTGGGCCTATCCCACAAAGAGACAGCCACAAAGGCCAGCCCTGCCATGGCCCAAGCTGATTGGGTCAGTGTGCTAAATCACTCCCCTCAGGGAGACACAATACAGACTCCCAGCTGGAAACCTTCCTGACTCCTGTCAGAAACACACAACAGAACAGAGTAGCTCAGAGAGCAAAAACGAGAGCGAGCGAGCTAGAGGTGTACAGCCCCTCTCAATCGCATTCTGTCATATAATCTGAGGAGGCTGAGATGAGGGTAGATTGGACTAACTGGCTCTGAAACAGGTAACGTCTATTGTTTCTTATGTTGTTCTCCAACCACTTTGTTTGGAAAGTACTGTAAATGCTAAATGTCATTTGTAGTTTTCTGCACATAGGCTGTGTATAGAAACAGTTGTGTAAAAACAACATGTAAAATGTTTGGCATTATGCAGTGATAATAAATTGTATTATTGGTTCATTTTGATCTTGGTGAAATTCTACTGAGTTTATCATAAACAGTGTCATGGTGGAGCATCTGGGCTCCTGAGTGGCGCAGCGGTCTAAGGCACTGCATCTCAGTGCAAGAGGCATCACTACAGTCCCTGGTTCGAATCCAGGCTGTATCACATCCGGCCGTGATTGGGAGTTCCATAGGGCGACGCACAATTGGCCCAGCGTCGTCCGGGTTTGGCCGTCATTGTAAATAAGAATTTGTTCTGAACTGACTTGCCTAGTTAAATAAAGGTTAACTGGAAGAAAAAAATCGGATTCGTCAGTGAACTGTTGTGATACTGAATGCTATCCTACGTGTAACAGAGGAACCATTCACTGTTGGCTTGGGACTTTTGCTGTTGACACACAGTAGCAGTAATGTCCCTGCTGTATGTGAAAGGTACATCAACCCCTACTGACCTCAGGCTGTGTTGGGTCCTGTAGATAAGGGCCTCTCCCTCTCCTTCCAGAGCGCCATGGATACTCTGATGGACATGAGGCAAGCCTACCAAGATCTGGGGAAGGGTAGCAGGTGGGCTCGCACACACGCTCCATGTTAATTAGAACGGCTATAAATTAATACAACAATACAGTAACCACAGAGCAAATTGACAATCAGGAACACACCCAAACACCAACACCTGTTCATACAGACACACACAAACACTTATGCACACATCCTTGCAATTAACAAGCACTCTCACACACATGAACAAACAAATCCACCGTATGCTAGTCCCTCCTCCTTGTGTGTACTTCAACCCCCCAATCCCCCTTCCACACCTCCCTCTCACATAAATACAGAATAAGAAGCGTCCAGTTACAGTCAGGCCAGCAGTCATCATGTCAAGGGCATGCCAATCTCCCCAAACAGAGAACAGAGGGAGACCGAGAGAAACAGAGGGAGGGAGGGAGAAACCGAGGGAGAAACCGAGGGAGAGTCTACTTTGCTTTCTGAAACGGATCATTGTCTGTAGGGCTCTACTGCTGAAAGAGGTCCAAAGGGATCCTGAGAGAATAAACCCCTTTGAAAAGTTCTCACTTTACAGCATCAGCCCCTGGCCAGCGTCCTTCTGCTGTGCCCTCTGTCCTGCGTCCCCACAGAACAGAGAAAGTGCAATTGAAAGGGACAGTGTTCATTATTAGGACATTATACAAGACCCTACGTCTCAGCTCCAGGTTTTGTGAATTATAGATGATTTTAATGAACCAAAATATTTTACCAAGATTACCTGTGAGCATTGTGAGGTGTAAAGGATTTATTCTCAAATCTAATTTGTTCTCTCTTCAGTCAAGGTTCGTCTCTACCCAGTCTGTGGCTCAGAGCCATACACTTAGACAAACTGGATCCTACACCGGGGCTGTTGAAGTCCACAGGAAGCTCCTCCTGCCTGCCTGTTCCCCCCAGGCTCAGATGTGAAGCTGTGGCCCCCAGCCCGGTGACCTCTCACCCAGCCCAGCTGAGCCAATCTGCCCCCGGTCTATTGGAGCCTCTCCTGGACTCCAGCTCTCTGGTCCAGGCCCGAGTCCACATCCAGAACAGTTAGTAATATAATAATCCTATGTCTGCTCAAGGCTTAGAGGACAGTATAAGGTCAGCATGTTGTTGATTAATATGTTTAGGTAAAGGTCATGCTCATGAATGTGTTTAGAGAAGTACTCTTTGTTGAGGAAATTAGTTACATCATTTTATGTTTGTAAAGCTTGGCACGTTCTTGTCTTGCAGGGCTTGGGTGTGGAGAAACGGAGAAAAAAAGCAGTGGTCGAAAGGTAGGTCAACTCAAATAAATCATGTTTTATTCGTACATCACATTTTCATACAGCTTCCTTAGTTTGTAAAACCACCTGTAATCTGCTATTTATCCACCTTTGCCTTTTCCAATCATCTCTGTCCAGGGCTCCTTCCCTGCCCTGCTTCCAGGCCCCATCAGGACCCCCAAGCTGTTAGCCCCTCTGGAGGGGAGGCATAGAAACGGAGGAGTGCTGCCCGGCCTGAAGCACCCTTCTCCCCTAAAGCCCATCAGCCTCGTGCCCCTGATGCCCCTGACCTCCATGTCCTCCATGACCTCCAGGCTGAGGAGGGAGAGGCTGGCCAGGACCAGGGTGAGCCCCAGAGGATCCCCAGGCACCAGGGAGGGCAGCGAGGAGAGCAGCTTCAGTAGCCAATCCTCCATCGACCTGGAGGTAGAGGTGGATGACAATAAGAGAGACTTAAGAGACATAAGTGAGACTACAGCAAAACAACACGCTGGAGAGGCTTTTGAGGGAAGGTTGCAGTTGGATCTAGACTCATCTGGAAAGTTTCATGTTGGAGATTACAGTGAGGAGAACGCAGACCATAGGAATAGGGAGTCGGCAAGACATCAGGGTGCCTTTCCTAGGGATAACAAGGAAGGAGTATCTATCAAATCTGACCCTGGAGGGAGAGGGTACAAAGCAATAATTGAGTTGAGGCACCAACTTAACACCGATTTGACGAATTTCAAAGATGTTAACAGCACTTCATGCTTTGAGAGGGACTGTGAGGGTGAGGTTGTGGCAGTGGAATGGACAAAGGTGATGTGCTCAGGGGGTCTCTCAAAAGAGACCACAAGTACTGAGCCAACTACCACATGCCCCTTTGCATCTAAAAGAAATGGAAACAAAGATATTCAAGTTGATGACAATGCAAACACTAGTGTTGTGGATAACACCAAGTATCAATGTCTTCCTTCTACTGTGAATGTCACACTACCTGAATTAAACCTTCCTACAGAGAAAAAGATCAAACCTATCAAGCCTGCCAAGAACAAAGAGAGAAGAGGCAGCACTAGTGTCCAAATCAATCAGTCTTTCAACGTCTTGGCACACAAAGATCACATTCGGGGGAACAGCAAGTCCAAAAGCAACCTGAGGACTTCACCCATTCCTTCACAAGTCAAAGGCAAAGTCAGAAAACCTCCTGATCTCATCGTCAGTGGGATAATCTCTACAAAGACTGGTCAGAAAAGCACAGACTCAACCTCTGTCAGAACGAGGGTTACAGAGCCCGTACAGCCAAGCTGCAAAAGGCTAAACAACGACAAAAAGGCACTTAAAATAAAAGTCCCTTGTCAGAAACATAGTCAGCAGAGGGAACCGAAAAGTGCCAGACAAGCCAAGACTGGGTCACAACTGGGGACCCTGAGGGCCAAGTCAGCCGTGGACTACATCACGTATAGTGATATCTTCCAGGAAATCAACACCGGGGATGAGGGACCAGTCATCTATGAGATGTTTGCCGGCCCAGTGTTTGACAACATAAGAGTTTCCAGTTCATGTGAGAGGACCAGACAGGTCCAGTCTGCTCCATCTAGGAAGACCCAAACCCACAGGACCAAACACAAATGCCCTAAACCACTGGAGAGCATAAGAGTGAGGCGAAGCACAGTGGACAAGGCCAAGCAGAGGAAGAACAGGGCTATTAGGCCTATATCCAGGGGAAAGTCGCATCTGACGCCTATCGCCATCACGGATGACAAAGACGACGTGGTGGTTATTTCAGGGCTCGACTGGCAAATCCACATCCAGACTAAGACTGAGCTGGTCCTCGGTAAAGATGGAGAAGAGACCGTCTCTCCCAGCACACCAGAAGTTCAGGAGGTGGACCATATGTTGTCACTGTCAGTGATAGAAGAAGTGCTGTCTATGTCCAGCCATGCGCCAAACCCACTAATCTCTCACCACCGGCCGAGAGACAAAACCTCTCCCAGTCAGACAAAGACTAAACTCACATCTCATTCTGACCCAGATGATGATCACCTCCACGTGCTGCACAATAGGGGACCCATGGGGAACAACATGTCAGAAAATGAGAAAAACAAGGCAAATCACTTGGACCATTCATCCACCCCATCCGATTGCCCAGTGCAGCCTAAGATCAACACCTGGACCTCAGGTAGCTGTGACAGCAGGACAGTGTCCCCTGTGTTCCAGAAGTTTCTGGATGATGTGGGGGAGGGACCACTGACCGATGACCTGCTCCGTTGTCTGGCAGAAGAGCTGATATCACTGGATGAGAGAGATGGTGGATGTCCAGAAAACAACTGTGACTCAGACCAGAGGGAATTCAGAAACGATTCTGAGCTGAGATGTGAGAAGTCATTACTGGGGGTAAATTGGCACTAGCGGAGTACCTACACCAATTACAGCTAATCATATATACACACACAAATACTTGTGGTTATGTGTGTGTAACATCCTACCCTGTGCCCCGTCCATTAGGATATTACATCACCTGGAGAAGTGCTCAGTGGGTCTGGGTTGGTAGTGGATGATGCCATCACCTGGAGGAAAGGAGAAGTGCTGGGCAGAGGAGCTTATGGAACTGTGAGTATGTCAGCTTCTCAATATGCCTTGGAGAAAAGGAAAAGTTACATCAGAGAAAAGAGAACCAATCATGCCAACACCCAAACCTTGCTATAGTTATATAATCCCATATCAAAACAAGGCTACCTTCATTTTATAGATATTCAAATGAAACAGTCGAGCTAATCTCTAGGGTCTCAAATTAGCACCTGAGCCTGTCTGTAATAGGAATTTTAAATAAGTTTTGTCTTTAAATCCTAAAACGTCATATTTACGCTGGTTTTAGGTGTTCTGTGGACTGACCAGCCAAGGCCAGCTGATAGCCGTAAAACAGGTGGCCCTGGACGCCTCAGACCTCGAAACCGCAGACAAGGAGTACAACCGCCTACAGGAGGAAGTAGACCTCTTAAAGAACCTCCATCACAGCAACATTGTGGGATTTCTGGGCACCTCTCTGCGGGACCACATGGTCAGCATCTTCATGGAGTATGTCCCCGGAGGCTCCATCACCAGCGTGCTCCACCGCTTTGGCCCCCTTCCGGAGCGTGTCCTGGCCCTGTACACCCGTCAGATCCTGGAGGGGGTGTCCTACCTGCACCTCAACAGGGTCATCCACAGGGACCTGAAGGGGAACAACGTGATGTTGATGCCTACGGGAGTAGTCAAGCTGATAGACTTCGGCTGCGCCCGCCGTTTGAGTTGCCTCACTCTCACACACAGTCATAGTGACCTCCTGAAATCGGTGCACGGCACGCCCTATTGGATGGCGCCAGAGGTAATCAACGAGACGGGTCACGGCAGGAAGTCGGACATCTGGAGCGTGGGGTGCACAGTGTTTGAAATGGCCACGGGGAAGCCGCCGCTGTCACACATGGACAAGATGGCAGCGCTGTTCTACATCGGGGCGAGGCGAGGCCTGATGCCCTCACTGCCTGACAGGTTCTCAGAGGACGCCAGGGATTTTGTTCAAGTCTGTCTGACCAAGTGAGTTGATTTACAATTCTGTACTACATAACACTTTTAAAGGCATAGTTCAACTAAATGACTGGATGTTTCCTTACCTTGAACGTGGTCTCCAAATATGAGGATTGGGATCTACACTCTGGGTTTATATAGAACGCTACGAAGACTAAAGTAAAAGTGTGGATTAACATTTCAGTCATTTAATTAGATCAACAATTACTAAGTCAAAGATAAATGTGACAACTCACCAACAGTCAGTAAATCATGATAATAAAAGGGCATGCAAGTTGAATAACATTATTCTGTCCTCTTTGCAGTGACCAGAAACAGCGCCCGTCTGCAGAACAACTATTGGACCACCCTTTCATTCCTAACAATGTGATCTTAGTTTAGGACCTACACTCAAAGTTGTTAGGAAATAGCGCCAGAAGTGCCAATCAGGAACACCTATCAATCATTTATATAACATGTCCAAATTGTATATTTAAATTCCCTTTCAAATGTATTGCTTGAAACTTAGATACTTTCCCTAGGCTATAACAAATAATTCCTTGAATATTTGGGGCACCTTTGATACAAAGAGCATTTGTCAAACATATTGCATCCATACTTTTCATATAGCATACAGTAAATACCAATCATACACCATAGGTCATGTTTTAAGGTAGTGGTAACCGTAAGATTTATTTGTAGAACAAAAAAAACTAAAATGGATGTCACGGTTTGCATTTGCCTTCTTGTTGAGACCAAACCACTGTAATAATGTCTGTGCCCAAGAATATAATCACTATCAGTACTGGGGAAATATACCATCTTGGCCTCAATACAAACTGTCTGCACACTGAAATAAAGGACTAACCAGTCAAAGAACAGTTACTATTGTGTGTCCAGAATTGAGAACGATATATATATATATATATATATATATATATATATTAGGAAACTGACCCGTTAGAGAACAGCCTACAAGCCACCGTACTGTATCAACACTGATGGAACGTTAAGCCCTACAGCCTTTACTGCTAGCCTGGTCCCAGATCGGTTTGTCCTCTTGCCTACTCCATTGTCAAGCCATATCAATTACATAAGGAGTTGGCAAGAGAGCAGAAAGACTGGCATCCAGGCTACTTTTCTGCTGTTGTTTTCTTTCACCAGACATAAACAATACTACATTACTTACCTACAGCTTTGTATCTATGGGCTATAGCGTCAAGCCAAGTAACAATTGTGTGTAAATGCTCTTCACAGCAAAGGTTAGGCATGTAAACGTTATAGCACTATTATTATTGTCCTCTTCTCATGTATGTCTTTAGTTTTTTTTGTGTGAGGCAAAGCCTTTGGCATCCAGCTTAAGGTAATCTTGGAAGTCCAAAAAAAAAAAAGAAAAAAAAGAAGTGTACAAATTGCATTGCCTCTGACAACATGCCAGGTGGTTGGTACTGTTTGTAGGGTCTGGATTGGCTGAGTTGGAAAGGTCGAAGTTCAAGTGCCATCTCCTGGCAGCCAGCCATGTGTAATACAGGCTCTAAGCACAACAGGAATGCAGCAGTCAGAATCACCGATGATAGGACTCCTACATCAAGTTACAATAGTATTTTTTCCCCAATATATATATATCTTGTTATAGTTACAAGCAGCTCCAAACCTGAGTATTTATGGTATAGCTTTTTAAACATACAAAAATGTATGTACATTTATCTTTACTTTCTGTAAACAGCGGTCAGCTTTCTGCGTTATCCCTTTGATGATTGCATGCAGATCCTACATACAGTATTCAGCATAAAAAAGGAAAAACTAATTCAAGAGAAATAAACAACAAAAAATCCAACTTCCATTGGCAGCCATGTTTGGCATGCCTTTACTTCTCTCTGAGCTAAGCCCCCTCCTGCCACAACGGAGGGCTACTTGACATGTTTTCTCACCAGAATGGATAACAGCTGTGACAATGCTGTTTAAATTATTTAAAAGAAAATATTAGAAATTGCACCTTTCGTGCCTTTTCAGTATTTATACTTTTTCCCCCTCCGAACATGGAGATTTAAACTCGGATGACCCCCCCTAACACTCACACACGTCCGCATTCCAAGACCCATCCTGAGAATATGGAGGACAAAGCAGCAATTACACATTGAAAAGGGCAGGACTATACCAGCACTGCCAAAAGATCAGATGATCAGGAAGCATTAATTTCTCCTTTTTTGCCTCAACTGTTGAGATGTCCTACACTTTCCGTTATATTTTTTACTTTACCTTCCTATGCTTTGCTACAAAGGGTTCATGAGTTAATTCCTTGGGCACTTGAGAGAATCGAGCATGTCAAAAGTGTTTGTAGTCTGCCCGATGGCAGAAAACGCCTGGCCGGCTCCCTCAAGACTGCGGTTCTCCACTGGCTTCTTGTCCAGTTTCACTAGGGCGTTGAGATGTTCGTAGCCCACCTGGTATGTGACAGGGGGAGGAGGGGGGAAGGGAAGGTTAAAACCAGAGCTGTGACTGAGACGACACACACTGTGACTGAGACGACACACACTGTGACTGAGACGACACACACTGTGACTGAGACGACACACACTGTGACTGAGACGACACACACTGTGGCTGCAGCTGAACAGAGGAACAATGAGAGGAGGAGGAACTACCTGCGCCGCCCTTGGAGCTTTTGCTCGTTTTGGAGGAGTGGTGGTTGTGGCTTGCGACATGTGGGTGCCCCCTCTTGCGGGAGGAGCTGGAACCAGAGCTAGGGGCCATGCCCGCCACCCCCTCAACACCCCCCAGCCCTAGGGGTCTCCGGAGGACGGCTGGCCCGGCCCCCGCTGGCCCCTCGGGGACCCCTCGGCCATTGCCACTGTGCTGTGCTGCATGAAGGTGAGAGTGGCCGTGCTGCTTGTGGTGGTGGCGGTGGGTTGAGTGTTCCCGGTGCTTCTCCTTGCTCACTAGCGGGCTGGAATGTTTGCTCTTGGCCCCGCCCTCATCAGAAGAGCTGTGGCGCTCCGAGGACACCTTGATTTTCATCTTCAGCTCCTCTTTGCTGGCCACGCCCCCCTGAGAAGGAACTGGAAGGCGGAGTTTGAGTGAGCCCCCCTTGTCCCGTTTGTCAGAGGGGACCTTGTCCTGGCCTGGCGTGGCAAGCTTCATTTTAAGAGGGGAGGCAGTGGTGCTGCTGCTGCTGCTCCCAGGGTTAGGGTGGAGCTGCATGTGTTTCCTATGGTCTGATTGGACAGAGGAGGGTATATACGAGTCCCTGCCCTCAGGCTCGAAACTCTGCTGCTCTGCCCTGCGTTTATGCTGCACCGCCAGCTCAGCAGCGTGCTTCTCTCTATACTTGTCCAGGGACATTTTCTGAGCCGGCGGGGGCGGTGGAGGGAAAACTGGCTGCTGTTGCTTCCCCACACCCCCTGCCGACCCGACCTTGTGTTCATGTTTAGTAGGGTTGAACTCTGTCTTATCTGGTCTGTTCGGGTTCATTGGAGCACCCTGCTGGAGGCCAAGTGCATCTGTTTTGAGGGAATAGCTTCCTCCCTCCAAGCGACCCCCCGTATCCTGGGGCCAGTCGCTGGGGGCTGTGAAGGTGTAGGAGCTGCCCTGCATGGACGCGATAGAGTCCAGGGAGAGGGGCCCACTGGCGTGCCCAGGCAGAGGGACAGGGAACGATGAAGCGGCTTTGGAGAAGGCTGAGTTGGAGACCCCAGGGATGGCATCTCCCAGGGAATGTTCGTGGACCAGGGAGGGTCCTGGGTAGGGGTCGTTTGCCTGAGAGCCATCTCCCTTGGTCTTCTTGGCAGCTTGCGTGGTCTGGCAAGTGGGAAAAGAGAGAAAGATGGCGTGAGGAGGCGATTTTGCGAAGGGCATTATATAAAACTGTACAGCAATAAAACTACACTCAATTAAAATCAGCAGACAAGACGCTCTAGTGTTTAACGTGAGTAAGAGGTCTTAATAATTCACTGGTGAAAAACTGAAGCTTACCCTCCAATTTCGTATCCTCTTCAACCTGCTCGGTGTCTTCTCCAGAATCTGAAGGAACTCATGCGTCAGTTCTGAAGGCAAGGAAAGATCACACTTGGTTTTAACACCTAATTCATAGCAATGACATATCGCAAACATTTCTCATTGACGAAAACAAACTATTCTTCTAAACTAAACAACATTGTAACTGTGGCTTTTCGACTATGAGCATGAATCAAAATCAAATCCTCACCATCAAGAAGCTCCAGGGTGACAGAGTTGTCCACGTACTCCCACCAGTGTTTCCCGTCAGTGGAGACCGGGATCTCCCAGTTGGACCATTTACAGGCCAGGTGGATGCAGACGCAGGCGATTACTGTGGGCTTGTGTTGCAGGCAGAAGGTGGTGAGGTGGAGGCTGCGTGAAGAGAGGCCGGAGCACAACGGGTCACATGGACGAGAGGGAAGAAAAAACAAAGAGGGGAGGGGGGAACAACGTTAGTAACAGGTGCTTAGGGCTGAGGTAAAACATAGAATACACAGTATTAGAGAAGAATCATTATAACATAAATGTGAGACCCAGATTGTTATTTTGATAAGTGTGCAACTGTGTCAAACAATGACTAACATGCAGAATAGATCATGAGTCAGTTTCACATTGTGGCTACCATCCTAGTGTTTACCACAAGGAGCTGCAGATATAGCAATAACTTCAATTCTAATTAAAAAGATGACTAGTATTTTTTTTTGTGTGTGGGGAAAGTGACCGAATTTCACCCTTTATTGAAACATCAACCACCAATAAATAACACACGTGAACATTTTATGGCAAAGTAAACTCAAGTTAATTCAAACAGACACTCAATCTGCATTCATCACTCATAACTAACTGGTTATGGTGAGACATGCATAGAAATGCCTTCTTCTGGTCAACTCTAGTCCAAGTTGGTTTGAGTTCTAAAGAACCTGAGTAATAGAGAACTAGATCGAGCTACAATACTGAACCTTACAATATTTTCTAGCACAGAGAGCTAGATAGCCTACCATTTGAAAGACCGTGGTAAAAGCTGGATGGTAACCTTGTGTCACAACAAGTACAATGCCTGGACGCTAGACATAACGCATATTATGGAAAAAATGTTATCCATCTCCTGTATGACTGCGCTGCCTGAGACTAGTGCGCACACAACCCTGAAAAACAACAGATCAGGAGTTCCAGAATTCACCATGGTGACTAACCTTAGTATTTCTATGGTTTGAATTCTAAAACAGACATTCCCATTCAAGTCAATTATATTTCTATGCTCCTACTTGCTGTGGCTGGTCATTGGGTTCAGTTCAGGCATTAAGAAGGCATTTATCCTCGAATTACAGCGATGTCTCAGGCACAGCGTCAACCTCTTATTCTCCTTGTTCACTGTCTATAAGCCTCTCCAGTTCTAACGTGTCAAACCCAGCCGAACAGGCCGCTTTTGGAACACAACGCTGTCTTTGATATTTGTTTCAAAAAAAAAAAAAAAATATATATATATATATATATATCTCCATACGATTGCTGAATCACAGCACCTTAATTAAGACTAGGCCTAACAGAAAAGCAACTATCAAAATCTGCGTCCAGACACTGTAGTTTGTTTTGAGGGCATTCAACAGTTGGAAACAAAAAGGCTATATTTAAATCCCAACCCAACATGTCATGTTAAAAGTAACCCTTTAAGGACCTAGTTCTACGAGAATTTGCAGAACATGAACTGTGAAAGGTTGATTGTACACAAAAAGCCAGAAACCAAGAATAATACGTATGATAATGGGCAGATATGGCACCAAATCAGTATTTTACAATGCAATGGTGTATGAAAACATGAATTCTTCTCTTCAAATCTAATAAAAACTTGCCATTTGAGCAGGTCCTTAATGGGTTAACATCAGAAATGTAAAATTGGCACTTCCATTTCTGTTTTATATACAAAACAGCGCATTCGGGAAGTATTCAGACCACTTGACCCTTTCCACATTGTTACGTTACAGACTTTTCCTAAAATGGATTAAATCATGTTGTTTTCCCTCCATCTACACACAATATCACAATGACAAAGCGAAAACAGGTTTAGAAATTTCTGCAAATTCATTAATTTAAAACAGAAATACCTTATTTACATAAGTATTCAGACCCTTTGCTATGAGACTCGAAATTGAGCTCAGGTGCATCCTGTTTCCATTGATCATCCTTGAGATGTTTCTACATCTTGATTGGAGTCCACCTGTGGTCAATTCAATTGATTGGACATGATTTGGAAAGGCAAACCTGTCTATATAAAGGTCCCACAGCTGACAGTGCATGTCTGAGCTAAAACCAAGCCATGAGGTTTGAAGGAATTGTCCGAAGAGCTCAGAGACCGGATTGTGCCGAGGCAATTACTGCATCATTGAAGGTCCCCAAGAAAAAAGTGGCCTCAAACATTCTTAAAAATGGAAGAAGTCTGGACCCACCAAGACTCTTCCTAGAGCTGGCCGCCCAGCCAAACAGAGCAATTGGGGGAAAAGGGCCTTGGTCAAGGAGGTGACCAAGAACCCGATGGTCACTCTGACAGAGCTGTGGAGTTCCTCTGTGGCGATGGGAGAACCTTCCAGAAGGACAACCATCTCTGCAGCACTCCACCAATCAGGCCTTGATGGTAGAGTGGCCAGACGGAAGCCACTCCTCAGTAAAAGGCACGACAACTCTCAGACCATGAGAAACAAGATTCTCTGGTCTGATGAAACCAAGATTGAACTCTGGCCTGAACGCCAAGCGTCACATCTGGAGGGACCCTGGCACCATTCCTACGGTGAAGCACGGTGGTGGCAGCATCATGATGTGGGGGTATTTTTCAGCGGCAGGGAGACAAGTCAGGATCGAGGAAAAGATGAATGGAGAAGAGTACAGAGAGATTCTTGGTGGAAACCTGCATCAGAGCGCTCAGGACTTCAGACTGGGGGTGAAGGTTCACCTTCCAACAGGACAACAACCCTAAGCACACAGCCAAGACAACACAGGCATGGCTTCGGGACAAATCTCTGAATGTCCTTGAATAGCACAGCCATTGCCCAGACTTGAACCTGATCAAACATCTCTGGAGAGACATGAAAATAGATGTGCAGCGACGCTCCCCATCCAACCTGACATAGCTTGAGAGGATCTGCGGAGAAGAATTGGAGAAACTCCCCAAATACAGGTGTGCCAAGCTTGTAGCATCATACTCAAGAAGACTGGAGGCTGTAATCGCTGCCAAAGGTGCTTCAACAAAGTCCTGAGTAAAGGGTCTGATTACTTACGTAAATGTGATACTAATTTTTTTATTATACGTTTACAAAAATTTCCAAAAAACGGTTTTTAGCTTTTATCATTATGGAATACTGTGTGTAGATTGATGAGGGAAAAAAACTAATTTCATCCTGTTTAGAATCAGGCTGTAACGTAACAAAATGTGGGAAAAGTCAAGGGGTCTGCATACATTCCCGAATGCACTGTATATGATATCATTCCACGAAAAACTATTTGGTTAACTGACTTAAAAATGTTAAACTTATGAAAATACTTAAATAAAACTATTTTGTGAAATTGGAAAAATACAAATAAAAAGAAAATAGGGTATTGGTACTTACCAGGATGACTTCTACGTTATGTTTACATCTGTGTAATCTTTAGCTGCTATTCAGGCTACCAAAGTGTCTTTTTAGACATATGCACTTGTGTAACCGAGCAAACGTGAGGTTCTAGCGCACCACTACACTTCACATTGTGCATTCAACCCCACTGTGCCAACTCTGGTCCCTTGTACAATACACCGCACTGCAACCGGGGCCGGTACCGCCAAACGCCCCCAACCCGGGGGGCAAGGAGGGGGCTGGCGTCCCAGTAGCCACCGGCGCATAGAGGGCCGTTGGACACTGAAAGGGTACCCTGCATTAAAGGAAGCTATAGTGTGCAGTAGTCACAGTGCAACAAAGGAGGGTCAGGATAACAACCTGTTGGTAGCCATGAAATAGGAAGTCTGTGCCAGATCCTTGCTTGCTGCAAGTGAAAGAAAAAGAGGGTAAGTTTTTGCCAACCAGTAAGCTCCGATAAGGGTTATCATTAGAAGTTCACAAATTGTACATCATGTTTTGTGAACTTGAAGGTCAACAATGACTTGTTGCACAATCATTATGTCAGCATTATCTTCCCACCCACCCACATTAGAGGTTGGGTGGACTAGAGGGCATGAAAGAGCAAAGAAAGAAGCCTCTACCTCTCACTAGCTGGGAACATTTCACCACATCAGTGTGTGGATGTTCAATAGTTATTTCAAATCCTGGAACAAAATACATGACAGGTGAGTTTCAACAGTAACAGTTTGTAGAATAAATGTATTAAAGTAATGTTCTATGGTTCTTCCCCTCTATTATTATTCACAAGAGCACAGTCAGGATAACATGTGGACTATGAAAGGGAGTTCTCATTTCTTTCCATCCAAATAAGGGTGAGTATATTGGTGTTGTATAATCGAAATGGCCAGATGGTGGCCACATAATTAGAGTATTTCGTAGTCATAGAGACCACAGATTGGAACATGCTTGGGACTGCTGTTTGCCAAGATCTGAAATTCATCATAACAGAAGAACATTTTGACCTGCGCGGGTACAATAGAATTATGACATTGAGGAATGATCAACATGTTACCATGACAAACCTAATTTAAACAGCCTGAAAAATGGCAATTCACCAATGCCTGGCAGCAATGAACCAACAGAATATTCAAACACTTTGTAGACAAGATCAAGCTCTCACTATACGCTCACTCCGTCAGACTTTACTTACCTAAAGTCTGCAGCACTATGGTTTCAAGTATCACCAGCTCTTGAGCTTGCTGGAGGTATGCCTGAAGTTCAATAGACAATCATTACATGACATTTGTAATTTGTCTATCCATACCTCTATTTCAAAGCCCAATTCCAAACTGTAACAGTATTGTTTTCTTAGTGTTAGTGGTTTCAACTCAGTCTCACTACTAGGAATAATATTAGCACTCAGATCTTGCTGAGAGTGGACTGAGACATCAGTCTGACAAAGCCTGAAGATTGTCAATCTAGATTCGCCCTCTGGTGACAAAGGAGAATATACGCTGAGTATACCAAACATTAGGAACACCTACCTAATATTGAGCTGACATCAATAAGGGACCATAGCATTCACCTGGATTCACTTGGTCAGTCTCATGGAAAGAGCAGATATTCTTATTGTTTTGTACACTCAGTGTATACTAACACTTTGTATAAACCTTTACACTCAAACCGCAATACAATCACACAAAAGAAAGTGTTCAAGCCATTGACAAAATGGGACGAGGTGGGAAGGGAAAATAAAACCTACAATACCCATACTACCCAGACTTACATTACTCTTTGTATCAAGCGGGGTCTCTTGAGGGTTTAGACAAGCATGGGCAACTTTAATAACATGCTCAAGTTTCCGAGGTTGCTCTTCAACTTTCGCAGCTAGGAATAAGGTTGTTGGAGAAATTATCTGTAACAAAATAAATTGATTTGAATATATTAAAATGTAAACATGTTGCAAATTGTCTGTATGGAGAAAGCAGAAAGTCAGGCTGACTATAGATAATGAAGAAAAGAAAATACTTACATTTCTGTGGAATTTGGTGAAAGAGTGGAACATATAAAATCTATGCATGTAAACAATTGCTGTATTTATTGTAAGTTGTGAGCTGGAGAAAATGGGTTAAGGAAATCAAATATATTTAAACTTCCGCTGTTTCATCAACTAGCTAAAATGATGTATTTTAGTCCACAGATCACAATTGCGTTTACAATCAGTCCAATTGTGATATTTTTTTCACCAATTGGTCCTTTGACCAATCAAATGAGCTTTAAAATCTGATGTGATCTTTTTCCCCACTGATTTATCTTTTGACCAATCACAATCGGGCTGCCTGTATAAACGCAGCCATTGTTATCCATGGGGTAAGCCATTCGTTAATTAAATCAAGTCAATGAGATGTGGCAACTCCTAATCATTTGATCCACGTTGTGTTGACAATGCTGGCTAGATGCTGGCTAGATACTAGCGATCTATTAGTTAAGGTACAGTAGCTACATACATTTTATCCAGTAAGCAAAATACTAACATGGCAACCGAGCAAACGAAATTGACAAATACAATGCACGTTCTGCTTTACCTGATTGAACTTGCCCGCGCCAACTAGCGATAGATAGCAAGTTAAGCAACTTAGTCACAACGAACTAGCTAACTTGACAGGACCGTTCAATGCTACTATAGCAGGCAAGTGTTGGCATGCTGGGCAGCTATCACTTGTCTAAGCGAAGGAACTATGATTCATCATTAAACATCAGCGTTAGCTAACTAACATTTCAGTTATGGTAACTAACAAGTAGTGGGCTAGTTAGCTGCTAGCATGACTAGTTTGCTAACTAGCGCCAGAGAGATGCCCTTCATGTTGAATGTAGGGTGATGTTAGCTAGTTAAACTTGGATGGATAATAACCGACACCACACTGGCACATTTTAAATGTTCTACTATGACAAAATAACGTCGAACATAACCTGCCTCTAGCGCGTGCCCCAGACACGGGCCTACAAAGAGCTCTATGTAAATCCTCCTTCCTTCGACATCTGATGACTGCAAGCTCGTATATAAAGGATACACGTTGAGTCTCTGGCCCATATCTTGAATGAGGTTAGCCGCCTGCTGTCGGTAAGATAGCTCCCTGTCCGGATCCACTCCCGAACGGCGGGACGGCGTGGCTTCGATTTGCTCCCGGGTGAAAAACCATTTTGAAGAGGATCCCCGGCACGCCGCCATAGCTCTCCAGTTTTCACACAGCACACCAAAGGACCGAATGGACGCATGCGCGGCACGTACCGGAAACCACAATAGTTTTTCTTCGATAGCTTTTTTTTACACAGCCAAACCAACTGGTAGTGCATCATCGCCACCATTCGTTCTGGAGTGTGAACTTCACGATTCTGTTGTGTAGCTCAATGCGCACATTTTTTATTAATAGGCTAATTTTAATTCGGTTACAGCCAATAAAAGCAATAGAGAGGAAGAGGCGAATCTTGGCAATATGGGGTAGCAAAGCCCCTTTCCCAATGATCCCTCCACCTACATGTCCTGATGGACAAAGATAAAATGAACAATGAACAAAAATTGTTAACAGTTCCGGTCTGCTTAAGGGGTGGCTCTTCCATTTGCCCCAATGCATTAGCAACTGGGTCTGGTCTTCTTAGTTCATTGATTATTTATGAACCAGAAAAAAAAGGAGCAAAGGAGATATCTGCTGATGGAGGCCCAGCAATGGCAGTTTATGGTTGTGACTAGATGGCGTACAGCCAGCAGGTTAGGAGAGCATTTGAGCTAACCCACTTTTCTAACCTCAACCAAATTTTTCCAGAACCAAAAAATATACATTTTCAAGGAACAGAAACAGAACCTGGAACAAAAGTGATCCATACTGTTCCGTAACAGAACCATTAATTTAAATGCATGGGAACCGGTTAATAAATGTATTTAATGCACCAGGCATTTTTTTCTAGTCCCACAAAAAAACACCTATGCAAAGCCCTCACTCTGTCCCTCAGAAATGTATTCCAGTGTTTGCCTACAAGCTGAAAATCTTTGCCTGTGCGTGTTTTTTTTGCTACCTGCTCCTCCCCCTACAAAGCAAAGCATACTGAGATTACAAGCTTGATTCAGATGAGAGATGTTTAATTAGCTAGATAATGCATGTCACAAGAAGATGCCCAGTGTCTCAAGCCTCCTCAACCCTCTCTAGCTCTCACCCCACCCGCAAAATTTCAGTCGCATCTTGCGCCATAGGCTACACTGTCTGCCCATCACGCATGTAAATAATTAGCTTGCCTACTCTATCCACACTTGATTGGTGAAGTAATTTAATGAGCTCAATGTAAAAAAAATACATGTATTTCACAGGTTAAAAAGGAACGATATAAACCAGTACTTTTTGTTATAAAAGCTTTATGAATGCATGCATAAAAACACCTACAGTAAAGTGTTACCAAATATTTTCTGTTGCAATCTTCAGTTGGCTCCTCTTATATTAAATGGATAAAAGTATTAGTGTGATATAATGCTTACTTGAGAATGTAAGTGCAGTTTACATTCGGCCATAGAATCAATTACCAAAGAAATACATATTTTCAACTTCTGGAATTGACATTTTCTCAACTTTTTTTCGGAACATAAAAAATGTGCCCGATTTCAAAGTCCAAAAAATACATATTTTCAACATCTGAAAAACACATTTTCAACATCCGGTTAATACGTATTTTCACCTTTCATCCAGAACCTAATATTAACCTAACTTCAACATCTGGAAAACACCTTTTCAATGTAATTTTGTAATTTTTCGACATGATAACTCATGAGAAACATTTCAACAAAGAAATTTAAGCATTGTTCCCTACTTTTAAGTAAGTTTGATACTCATGATTTGGAATAATAATTCAACAAGCTCAGACTCACTGCAGAATTAAACGTTGATCCATGTTCTCCAAACTTCAAATTTTGAAGTTGCTCCAAACGTCAAATTTCAAAGTGTTTTTCTTGCTCCTGTTGCTCTATATTGTTCCATTTCTCCAAACGTCAAATTTTGAAGTTAAGGGTTAAGTTGAGGCACGCATTATGAATGGTTAAGGTTTGGGATAGGGTTAAGCACAAAAGCTCATACGGGTTAAGATATTTCATTTAGCACTACTTTGTTGGGTAAAGGCTCAACATCAAAACTCAAAATAACAGACACAATGATTCTTCTGTTTCACCAAACGGCAAGGGTCACAAACATCGGGATATAATCAATTGCTCCAACTCAACATTTAAAGCTACCTCAGAAATCACTCCTTTCAAATGGTGCCCTGTTCCTAAGAGCAACGCAAGAAACAGATCTTGACCTGAGTTGACTGGAGTACTGCTCTGTTTTCTTGACCCGAGTTGTCTGGAGTACTACTCACTCCGTTTGAACTTGACGCCACTCACCCTCAACCCACCTTCTCCCTCGGAACTCAACTTTTCCTCTCTGTCAGTCTCCACACCATAAACTCTCTCTGTCTCTTAGCTGTGTCCTTTGCCTTTCTACATCCCGTGTCCATGCTATTAAACGTTTTTGCTCTTCAATTCGTGGCTTAGCCTCTTCTATGCAACCACAACATGTGGACAGCCGGTCTGCCATTACATTTTACATTACATTTTAGTCATTTAGCAGACGCTCTTATCCAGAGCGACAGTAAATACATTTAATTTCATTTTTTCATATTTTTTTTTTTTGTACTGGCCCCCTTGTGGGAATCAAACCCACAACCTTGGCGTTGCAAACACCATGCTCCACCAACTGAGCCACACTCCAGCGGCAGTGCCATTGAGGCAATATCCATTTTTAAGTAGTCAATTTTCTTCTACTACTTCTATGAGTTGGCAAACCATCTAAAAGGTTGCATACTGCCACCTGTAGTTTGTTGTTTGAACAGGTAATTTACCAAGGTTGGTAATTTACTGCCACCTGCAGTTATGGAATGTTTGCTGACGAGTATAATTAATTCACTGATCCCTTCTGATGATGACCCAAGTGGAATCATGAAATCATTCCTTAACCCATAGGAAGTCACACCCAGTTAACAACTTCAAAATGGTGAAAGTCCTCAATGGTGCTGCCCATGCTAAAACAGGCTTTTGGCCATTAGAGTTATCAAAATTGTGTCACTGAGTGTCACTGAATAGACTAGAGGATTTCCACCTTTTTTGCAATTCTAGAAGTAGTTTGAAACCAGCCTCTCTAATTGTGGAACTACTCTCAAACAACTTTGGTAAATCTTTCTCCATAATATTACAACTAATAACACGTCAAACATTAATAGCATACAAAACTAACACCAATCTGAACATTTCCAATGCTTAACAACAAGCTAAAATAGCCATCTAACTATTTTATGATAGAGATTAGCTAAAAGGTTTGTAAAATTGTCTTACCACAGTAAAGTTACCGTGTTTGAAGCATCCATTGCTGTAGCGGACTAAAACTCCAAGTTTATGATGAACTTCACCAACAAAGCGGAGCAGAAACCAGCCTTTGTTGAATCTAGGTCTGACTACATCGATTCGCCCAAGGTCAATACAATTTTAATCATGAAACGCCTACCTTGTACCTATGTTTACCCTCTATAGGTGCATGCCTTTCTTTGCTTTTCAATAAACAATCAAATACAACCACAACTTTTTGCTCGTTTCTGTTTCTCAAAGATAGTAGCTCAGTGTGAATGTGCATGTGTCAATTGAATCTCAGATGATGTTTGTATATGAAATCTAGACTATAAAATGTGTAATATGCAAAATAAAATAACTGCTGTTCTTTCTCAATATCAAATGTTTTTTCTTTTTTTCTCTCCACAATTTCGTGGTATCCAATTGGTAGTTACAGTCTTGTCCCATCGCTGCAACTCCCGTACGGTCTCTGGAGGGGCGAAGGCCGAGAGCCGTGCGTCCTCAGAAATACAACCCAGCCAAGCCGCACTGCTTCTTGACACAAATAGATGGCTTCATGGGGAATGAAAATTATGTGAATATATTGAAGCAACATCTCAAGACATCAGTCAGGAAGTTAAAGCTTGGTCGCAAATGGGTCTTCCAAATGGACAATGACCCCAAGCATACTTCCAAAGTTGTGGCAAAATGGCTTAAGGACAATAAATCAAGGTATTGGAGTGGCCATTTCACATTCTTAAAATAAAGTGGTGAGCCCAACTGACCTAAAACAGGGAATTTTTACTAGGATTAAATGTCAGGAATTGTGAAAACTGAGTTTAAATGTATTTGACTAAGGTGTATGTAAACTTCCGACTTCAACTGTATTTGCATATAGGCCTACTGCAGCTCTGATTGGTTATGCCGTACAGGTCTATTTAGAGTATGTGCTGAGTCGTGCGCAATATAATACTACTACTCAGTGCCATCCAGACAGACAAACCTGAAACCCTCCTTCCTGTGTTGGACCTCCAGTAGCGTGAGGAAGCGTGTGAACAGAGACAACCAGACTGTGAGCAGGCTAGACATTAGCACCTCCAACTTGGAGCTGCTCATCCAGTTTTCTGAGAGATTGCTCTCCTCTTCCTGAGGAAACTCCACCAGCTCCCTGGCCTTGATCTGGCCTCTGCACAGAGAGCACCGCACCTACTCGGTGCGTATGACCTCTGCGATGCAGTCTGCAGTAGACGTGTGCACAGTGTGTGATGACGAGCAGACGGACAGTCCAGACATATAGCACACTCACATCAGAGCCACTGGGCCAGCACCAGCCTCTATCAGACGTTCTCTCAACTCTCCAGGAGTCACAGCAACCCCACCTGTGTGTGTAGTGGTCTTGCACAGTAGGTCAGGGTGGCAGCAGAACTGTCTCAGCCTGAAAAGGATAGCCAGAACATCCACGTAGTTCCTGAGGACGGTCCCCTCTGCAACATACCTGCTGATGGTAGTGCGCCCCTCTGTGCATGCCAGCTCGTATTCCTCCCTTTCTGTGTCAGCGCCACTTTTTCTATACTGACGCTCCTCTCCGGCAGAGACCAGAGGCCGCCCACACACATGGCTGGTCTTCGTACAAAACACAGCGTGATACACTTCACCTGCAGGTTCTGAAGGCCAGTCCTGTCCACTAATCTGAATCCTAAAGTTACCCACCCCTCTTTACAGACCTCTTTTTCTACACTTGACATTTCTGACAATACAATGTACAAATTTTAGCTTGGCATGGCAACATAGGCACTAGGATAAAACCATATGACCATCAGCAGCTTTAAAAACTGTGATATGCTGTCAAACAAACATAAATGACAAGTAGTTTAGTAAGCTAGCTAGCTAACATTAGTTAGATGAGTTGATAACGTTAGCTAACAGTTACTCACAGTAAACAGGACTCTCAGTGTTGATAGCTAGCTAACTGTTTTGTTAGACTTCAGTGCGGCTTTTGACATTACCGATCATAGTCTGTTGCTGGAAAAACTTGTGTTATGGCTTTACAGCCCCTGCCATATTGTGGATAAAGAGTTACCTGTCTAACAGAACACAGAGGGTGTTCTTTAATGGAAGCCTCTCCCAACAAAATCCAGGTAGAATCAGAAATTCCCCATGGCAGCTGTCTAGGCCCCTTACTTTTTTCAATCTTTACTAACGACATGCCACTGGCTTTGAGTAAAGTCAGTGTGTCTATGTTTGCGGATGACTCAACACTATACAATGTCAGCTACCACAGCACCTGAAATGACTGCAACACTCAACAAAGAGCTGCAGTTAGTTTCAGAATGGGTGGCAAGGAATAAGTTAGTCCTAAATATTTAAAAAACTAAAAGCATTGTATTTGGGACAAATCATTCACTAAACCCTGAACCTCAACTAAATATTGTAATGAAAAATGTGGTAATTGAGCAAGTTGAGGAGACTAAACTGCTTTGAGTAACCCTGGATTGTAAACTGTCATGGTCAAAACATATTGATAGAACAGTAGCTAGGATGGGGAGAAGTCTGTCCATAATAAAGCGCTCCTCTGCATTCTTAACAGCGCTATCAACAGGGCAGGTCCTACAGGCACTCGTTTTGCCGCACCTGGACTACTGTTCAGTCGTGTGGTCAGGTGCCACAAAGAGGGACTTAGGAAAATTGCAATTGGCTCAGAACAGGGCAGCATGGCTGGCCCTTGGATGTACACAGAAAGCTAACATTAATAATATGCATGTCAATCTCTCCTGGCTCAAAGTGGAGGAGAGATTGACTTCATCACTACTTGCATTTGTGAGAAGTATTGACATGTTGAATGCACCGAGCTGTCTGTTTGAATTACTGGCACACAGCTCAGACACCCATGCATACCCCACAAGACATAAGACTGGCCCTTGAACTAAACGATCATCACCCAGTAGCACTCACTTCTGTCATCATGAAGTGCTTTGAAAGACTTGTCAAGGATCATATCACCTCCACATTACCTGTCACCCTAGACCCACCTCAATTTGCTTTCCGCCCCAATAGGTCCACAATGATGCAGTCACTATCACACTGCCCTATCCCATCTGGACAAGAGGAATACCTATGTAAGAATGCTGTTCATTGACTATAGCTCAGCATTCAACACCATAGTACCCTCCAAACTCATCATTAAGCTTGAGGCCCTGGGTCTGAACCCCGCCCTGTGCAACTGGGTCCTGGACTTCCTGACGAGCCACCCCCAGGTGCTGAAGGTGGGAAACAACATCTCCACATCGCTGATCCTCAACACTGGGCCTCACACGGGTATGTGCTCAGCCCCCTCCTGTACTCCATTGTTCACCCACAACTGCGTGGCCATGCACGCCTCCACCTCAATCATTAAATCAAATTTATTTATAAAGCCCTTCTTACATCAGCTGATATCTCAAAGTGCTGTACAGAAACCCAGCCTAAAACCACAAACAGCAAGCAATGCAGGTGTAGAAGCACGGTGGCTAGGAAAAACTCCCTAGAAAGGCCAGAACCTAGGAAGAAACCTAGAGAGGAACCAGGCTATGAGGGGTGGCCAGTCCTCTTCTGGCTGTGCTGGGTGGAGATTATAACAGAACATGGCCAAGAAGTTCAAATGTTCATAGATGACCAGCAGGGTCAAATAATAATAATCACAGTGGTTGTCGAGGGTGCAACAGGTCAGCACCTCAGGAGTAAATATCAGTTGGCTTTTCATAGCCGATCATTCAGAGTATCTCTACCGCTCCTGAGAGTTGAAACTCTAGAGAGTTGAAAACAGCACGTCTGGGACAGGTAGCACGTCCGGTGAACAGGTCAGGACTCCATAGCCGCAGGCAGAACAGTTGAAACTGGAGCAGCAGCACGGCCAGATGGACTGGGGACAGCAAGGAGTCATCAGGCCAGGTAGTCCTGAGGCATGGTCCTAGGGCTCAGGTCCTCCGAGAGAAAGAAAGAGAGAAATACTCCAGATATAACAGACTGACCCTAGCCCCCCGACACAAACTACTGCAGCATAAATACTGGAGGCTGAGACAGGAGGGGTCGGGAGACACTGTGGCCCCATCCGATGATACCCCCAGACAAGGCCAAACAGGCAGGATATAACCCCACCCACTTTGCCACTAGAGGGATATCTTCAACCAGCAACTTACCATCCTGAGACAAGGCTGAGTATAGCCCACAAAGATCTCCGCCACGGCATAACCCAAGGGGGGGCGCCAACCCAGACAGGAAGATCACGTCAGTTACTCAACCCACTCAAGTGACGCACCCCTCCTTGGGATGGCATGGAAGAGCACCAGTAAGCCAGTGACTCAGCCCTTGTAATAGGGTTAGAGGCAGAGAATCCCAGTGGAGAGAGGGGAACCGGCCAGGCAGAGACAGCAAGGGCGGTTCGTTGCTCCAGTGCCTTTCCGTTCACCTTCACACTCCTGGGCCAGACTACACTCAATCATAGGACCTACTGAAGAGATGAGTCTTCAATAAAGACTTAAAGGTTGAGACCGAGTCTGCATCTCTCACATGGGTAGGCAGACCATTCCATCAAACTGGAGCTCTATAGGAGAAAACCCAGCCTCCAGCTGTTTGCTTAGAAATTCTAGGGACAGTTAGGAGGCCTGCGTCTTGTGCCCGTGGCGTACGTGTAGGTATGTTCGGCAAAACCAAATCGGAGAGATAGGTAGGAGCAAGCCCATGTTATGCTTTGTAGGTCAGCAGTAAAACCTTGAAATCAGCCCTTGCCTTAACAGGAAGCCAGTGTAGAGAGGCTAGCACTGGAGTAATATGATACAATTTTGGGGTTCTAGTCAAGATTCTAGCAGCCGTGTTTAGCACTAACTGAAGTTTATTTAGTGCTTTATCCGGGTAGCCGGAAAGTAGAGCATTGCAGTAGTCTAACCTAGAAGTGACAAAAGCATGGATTAATTTTTCTGCATCATTTTTGGACAGAAACTTTCTGATTTTTGCAATGTTACGTAGATGGAAAAAAGCTGTCCTTGAAACAGTCTTGATGTGTTCGTCAAAAGAGAGATCAGGGTCCAGAGTAACGCCGAGGTCCTTCACAGTTTTATTTCAGACGACTGTACAACCATCAAAATGAATTGTCAGATTCAACAGAAGATCTCTTTGTCTCTTGGGACCTAGAACAAGCACCTCTGTTTTGTTCGAGTTTAAAAGTAGAACATTTGCAGCCATCCACTTCCTTATGTCTGAAACACAGGCTTCCAGCGAGGGCAAGTTTGGGGCTTCACCATGTTTCATCGAAATGTACAGCTGTGTGTCATCCGCATAGCAGTGAAAGTTAACATTATGTTTCCGAATAACATCACCAAGAGGTAAAATATATAGTGAAAACAATAGTGGTCCTAAAACGGAACCTTGAGGAACACCGAAATTTACAGTTGATTTGTCAGAGGACAAACCATCCACAGAGACAAACATATCTTTCCGACAGATAAGATCTAAACCAGGCCACACCAATTTGGGTTTCCAATCTCTCCAAAAGAATGTGGTGATCGATGGTATCAAAAGCAGCACTAAGGTCTAGGAGCACGAGGACAGATGCAGAGCCTCGGTCTGATGCCATTAAACGGTCATTTACCACCTTCAAAAGTGCAGTGATGGGGTCTAAAACCAGACTGAAGCGTTTCATATACATTGTCTTCAGGAAGGCAGTGAGTTGCTGTGTCAATTTTGGGCTTTTTCAAGAGAGGCTTTATTACTGCCACTTTTAGTGAGTTTGGTACACATCTGGTGGATAGAGAGCTGTTTATTATGTTCAACATAGGAGGGCCAAGCACAGGAAGCATCTCTTTCAGTAGTTTAGTTGGAATAGGGTCCAATACGCAGCTTGAAAGTTTAGAGGCCACGATTACTTTTATCATTGTGTCAAGAGATATACTACTAAAACACTTGAGTGTCTCCCTTGATCCTAGGTCCTGGCAGAGTTGTGCAAACTCAGGACAACTGAGCTTTGGAGGAATACGCAGATTTAAAGAGGAGTCCTTAATTTGCTATCTAATGATCATGATCTTTTCCTCAAAGAAGTTCATGAATTCATCACTGCTGAAGTGAAAGCCATCCTCTCTTGGGGAATGCTGCTTTTTAGTTAGCTTTGCGACAGTATCAAAAATACATTTTGAATTGTTCTTATTTTCCTCAATTAAGTTGGAGAAATAGGATGATCGAGCAGCAGTGAGGGCTCTTTGATACTGCACGGTACTGTCTTTCCAAACTAGTCGGAAGACTTCCAGTTTGGTGTGGCTTCCAATTTTCTGGAAGCTTGCTTCAGAGCTCGGGTACTTTCTGTATACCAGGGAGCTAGTTTCTTATGACAAATGTTTGTTGTTTTTATGGGTGCGACTGCATCTAGGGTATTGCGCAAGGTTAAATTCCTCAGTTAGGTGGTTAACTGATTTTTGTACTCTGAGGTCCTTGGGTTGGCCGAGAATTTATAGCATGACTTTTGATGATCCTTGGTTGGGGTCTGAGCAAATTATTTGTTGCGATTGCAAACATAATAAAATGGTGGTCCGATAGTCCAGGATTATGAGGAAAAACATTAAGATCCACAACATTTATTCCACGGGACAAAACTAGGTCCAGAGTATGACTGTGGCAGTGAGTAGGTCCGGAGACATGTTGGACAAAACCCACTGAGTCGATGATGGCTCCGAAAGCCTTTTGGAGTGGGTTTGTTGAATTTTCCATGTGAATATTAAAGGCACCAAAAATGTGAATATTATCTGCCATGACTACAAGGTCCGAAAGGAATTCAGGGAACTCAGTGAGGAATGCTGTATATGGCCCAGGAGGCCTGTAAACAGTAGCTATAAAAACTGATTGAGTTGGCTGCATAGATTTCATGACTAGAAGCTCAAAAGACGAAAACGTCGTTTTTTTTGGTAAATTGAAATTTGCTATCATAAATGTTAGCAACACCTCCGCCTTTGCGGGATGCACGGGGGATATAGTCACTAGTGTAACCAGGAGGTGAGGCCTCATCTAACACAGTAAATTCATCAGGCTTAAGCCATGTTTCAGTCAGGCCAATCACATCAAGTTTATGATCAGTGATTAGTTCATTGACTATAACTGCCTTGGAAGTGAGGGATCTAACATTAAGTAGCCCTATTTTAAGATGTGAGGTATCACAATCTCTTTCAATTATGGCAGGAATGGAGGTCTTTATTCCAGTGAGATTGCTAAGGCGAACACCGCCATGTTAAGTTTTGCCCAACCTAGGTCGAGGCACACACGGTCTCAATGGGTATAGCTGAGCTGACTACACTGACTGTGCTAGTGGCAGATTCCACTGAGCTGGCAGGCTGGCTAACAGCCTGCTGCCTGGCCTGCACCCTATCTCATTGTGGAGCTAGGGGAGTTAGAGCCCTGTCTATGTTCGTAGATAAGATGAGAGCACCCCTCCAGCTAGGATGGAGTCCGTCACTCCTCAACAGGCCAGGATTGGTCCTGTTTGTGGGTGAGTCCCAGAAAGAGGGCCAATTATCTACAAATTCTATCTTTTGGGAGGGGCAGAAAACAGTTTTCAACCAGCGATTGAGTTGTGAGACTCTGCTGTAGAGCTCATCACTCCCCCTAAACTGGGAGGGGGCCAGAGACAATTACTCGATGCCGACACATCTTTCTAGCTGATTTACACGCTGAAGTTATGTTGCACTTGGTGACCTCTGACTGTTTCATCCTAACATCGTTGGTGCCGACGTGGACGAGGATACTCGCCAGTTTTAGCTTTAGCCAGCACCATCTTCAGATTAGCCTTAACGTCGGTAGCCCTGCCCCCTGGTAAACAGTGTATGATCGCTGGATGATTCGTTTTAAGTCTAATACTGCGGGTAATGGAGTCGCCAATAACTAGGGTTTTCAATTTGTCAGAGCTAATGGTGGGAGGCTTCGGCGTCTCAGACCCCGTAACGAGAGGAGTAGAGACCAGAGAAGGCTCGGCCTCTGACTCCCGACTCGCTGCTTAATGGGGAGAACCGGTTGAAAGTTTGTCGGCTGAATGAGCGACACCGGTTGAGCATTCCTACAGCATTTCCCTCCAGAAGCCATGAGAAAGTTGTCTGGCTGCGGGGACTGTGTGAGTTGATTTATACTATTATCTGTACTTACTGGTGGTACAGACGCTGTTTCATCCTTTCCTACACTGAAATTACCCTTGCCTAACGATTGCGTCTGAAGCTGGGCTTGCAACACAGCTACGGCGATCGTTGTCCTGTATATTATGAGTACAGCGACTGCAATTAGAAGGCATCATGTTAATGTTATGCTACGCACTTTAGCACTCTGCAGTCCAGTTCTGTGATCTTCACTGCTTAGCCATTGCTGCTCTTAGTTGTTTCCACTTCAAAATAACAGCACTTACAGTTGACCGGGGCAGCTCTATAAGGGAAGTAATTTGACGAACTGACTTTTTGGAAAGGTGGCATCCTAAGACGGTGGCACATTGAAAGTCCCTGAGCTCTTCAGTAAGGCCAATCTACTGCCAATGTTTGTCTATGGAGATTGCCTAGTGTGGCTGAAATAGTCGAATCCACTAATTTGAAGGGGTGTCCACATACTACTGTATATATTGTGTATGTTGCAAAACTGAAAACTATGTTTTGGTTGGTAATGTGAACCATAGATTAAGCTATAATACACACATATTTTAGGTTTAGAACTGTTTATTATAATAAAACAAAAGGTGTATCCAGCGTTCTGTTTTCTGCTATGTGCATTTTGCGCCACCTTGTGGACTCATGCTTTCAAGTTGCTGAAAACCCCACTATTGATTGAGTTGCGTTCACTCATACCATTCAATCAATTACTGAAGTTTAATCTATTACTTGTAAAACCAGATCAACTGTAGGCAACATTGAAAAGTAACCTATTAAAATAATTTATATCAAACTAGAAAATATAGTTACAAACCAATAGCTTAAGTAATTATTGTCAATCAAGTCGGCCCAGGTAGCCTATCGATATCACACTAAAGGCTATTATTTTCCAGAAGGAAATGAGGGAAATCCAGTGATACTGTATATTGACAGTTGTTTTTTTGAGAGGGGTTCTTGCATTTTGCGCATGGTTGTGTGCAAGGATTTAGGAGGGGTGAAAAAGTTGCTGTGTCTCAAATCGACAATTGAGCATCACATGGCAGTCTTATGTCTAGCAAATGCATGCGCTGATAATCAGATCTCTCCTACACAAGTGAAGCAAAATAACCTTCATTTAGGAATCTGCTCACGTCAGAGTTGAGAGGGAGGGGTTTGGGGTCTGTTGCTGCTGATGCTGTGGTGTGGATATTGCGTTTATCTTTCTTCTAGTCATCGCCGCCTTCACTTCGTGCTTGTCAACACCGGCGGCATTCGCGCCCTAGATGGCTGCACTTGGCAGTCCTTTGTGAGATTATTTTCCCGAGGACTTTTGACCTATAAGTAAAACATGACTGACCCAACGACACAAGATTCCTTCCCCGTCCCGGATCCCACAATCGTGGATCCTTCAGCTGTAAGAAACGGCGGATGCGCTCCGGAGGCGAACCTATCCAAAAGACCGAGTCAGGGCGATCCTTTCAGTATGGACCGGGACCAAGAGATGAAAATCACGGACAGTGTTGAGGGACAAGGTAGTAAGTAATGCAGGGATTACAAACTTTATTGTTGTAAAAGTAAACCCCCACTTCGATGTGATTGATTGGCACTTCTGGACTTTACTTATAGGCCTACCATCTAGAAAGTAAAAAAAAATATATATATATAAATTATGAATTTGGTCAATTGTTAATGTGTTCTTCTAATAATTTACAACGTGCATAATAGCCTTTCTAATACATGGCAATATGTCACACATTTCTTTGAGAGACAAATAACAGTCACACATTTTTCTTGTCATTATATTTATCAAGGTGTTAATTGAGTGTGACATCTATTTTTTCTGGATGAATCACAAAAACCCTTATGTGAATGTGTATAGGTTATCAAACAATACAAAAATGAATGTACATTCTGAGCCCTAACTCAGTCTGTAACATATATATATTTTGCAAGAGAGTAGAGAGTCTTTGGTGATGCAGTGGTTATGAAAATTCACTCAATATTCAGAAGTTTTGTCATATTCAGAAGTTTTGTCACTCTCTCTCTTTCACACTCACTCACTCACTCACTCACACACACACACACACACACACACAGGTTAGCACATACTCTTGTTTTAAGTCCCTGTTTGAAAGAATTGTGTTCACAACCACAAAATGTGCTATTGTCCTCAGAAAGGTGGTGAGGGCATCATTAATCTTTACTTTATGGTCACATGCAACATAATCATACATGATTACTATAGCTTATTTGAACTCAATAACTGACATAAATTCTATACATAACCTATGTTATATACTCTTATAAAACTGGTTGTTTGGATCCTGGATGCTGATTGGACAAGCAGCGTTCCAAGCCGTTCTGTATTGGCGGTCACAGACACACCTATGCCTGCTAACAGTTCCATCTGAAAATGATCACTATGCCCCCTAAGAAAATCGTGTTCATTGTAGCTGTCTGAATCATACAGTTGTGTAGTGGTATACCCACTTATTTTTCCGTGGGCGTTCCGTATACTTACTTCTTAATCCCCACTGATACGTACCAAAGTAGTGTAGTGGAGGTATACGCCGTTTCAATTAAGAAGGCTGATGGAACAGATCAGCACGTTTAGCTTAAAATGTTGATACATTTCTTCACTTTTTAGTCGCGACAATGTACAGACAGGCGTTAGGCCTTCGCTTAAAGGTTCCAGAATGTAGTTGGCTGGAAACAACGTTCTATAACGTGCACCGCACATGCGAGCGGTTTCATGGACAGAGATAGACATATCCGTTAGAAATTTAGAAAGAGGGGGGATTTAAACATGCAACAACTATCGTGGGTTGCTAATATGACTAGGATAATGCCTTTGGCTGCTAGACAATGAAAGACAGTTGAAAGAAAATCAATAGAACATTAGAAAGCATATGAGTAAGAAGCATCATACAAATAATTGCCTCCTCGTTTCTATCGTGGGATTTTGGCTATGGGCTACTTTCAAGTAAGGTAGGCCTAAAACATGCCTCATAATATTGTAATGAACAGGCAGGGAGCAGGTCTCGAACCCTCGACCTTCAAGCCCGAAGTCCGGCGCGCTATCGACTGTGCCGCAAAAGCATGCTCGAGCGGCAGAGTCGATTTCCGCGCTTATAAACCCAGGGTCGTTACAATATGAAGTAAAACGTCCAGGTTTCAAACAAATAAGGAATAGCCTATATGTTTTCTAGCGATACTAATGGTAGGCCTAACCATCTTCTGGTAGATGGAAAAGCTTTCCCAAAACCTTCTCTATTAAATGTTAACTACAGTAGCTACAAAGTAGTATACCAGTCAGAATGACATCATGATTATTTGCATCAATCCAATAGCCATTTCTTTTGAAAACGCCAACTCATGTGGTACAGAAACACTGCTAATCAAACAACAGTGCTAGGTGCTTCTACACTTTAATTAAGGGTAACTACACTTAAAAATATACATTTCTTAGATTTTTCCAAGACCTCAAAAGTGGTCTCCTGATGTAGTTTGAGCATGGTTATGGACTTAGAACTGTGTTTCCCAACCCTGGCCCTCTGTACCCTCAGCAGCACACCATTTTTGTTGTAGCCCTGGACAACCACAGCTCATTGAGGGCTTGATGATTAGTTGACAAGTTGAATCAGTGTGCTTGTCCAGGGTCACAATAAAAAAAAGTGTACTGTTGGAGGTACCCCAGGACCAGATTTGGGAAACACTGACTTAGAACATTCCATTTTCTGTTTGTTTCTGTAAAAAAAAAAAGTGTGACTTTGAGAGTGAAAACCTGAAAAAAATGTGGGAAAATCTGAAACCTGTGATTTTGATTTTTACAATTATCTGTTTCAATGGTAGCCTACTTGCACAGTACAGCTTGGGTTGGCCTGAATGTGAAAGACCAATATGGGATTTATCATTTTAGGGAATTCAGAGTGTATGTCACTGTTTCTCATAGAATTTTTCACACAGGGCGCCTTTCCTTCACGTTGTTTGAATTTAAAAATAATAATAATTTCAGTATACCCACTTCTCCAGACACCACTATACCACTGGAATCATCTCTTGTATTTATCTTGTATTTATCCTAACTCGCACATTATTTCCCCTTGCTTCCAGCCTAGTATTTAGTTTGGTACAGGGTGGTTAATATAACCCTGTCCAACCTCGGAAACAATGTTTCAATTTTAAATGTCTATTTCTGTAGTACCATACATAGAGTGAACGAGAACAACCCTTAGCTGTGTTATATTGGCCATATACCACACCACCCCGGGCCTTATTGCTTCATTCTTACATGTTCTATGTTTGAGCATCGTTCATTATTTTCCATAGAACGCATAGCCCCTCGTTGATTATCCTTCACATGATCTCTTTCACAAGTTTGATCATAATCCCTTTGTTATCCACATGGAGACTTGAAAATTATATAAAATATTACTGGATTGTCACGGATCCCTCTGGAACTTTCATTGCGCACACCTGGCCCCTATTCCCACTGATTGTATTTGTATATATGTGCCCTTTGTTCACCATGGTGAGGTTGATTATTGTTACTAGGTCCGTTGGTGCGTGTGAGTACCTGTGCTGTGTGTTTTGGGCTTTCGTGCCCTTGTGGATTGCACAGATGATTACGGGTATCGTCCCGTGTGTTAATCATTGTGCGCGTGTGATATTTATTCGAGGTACTCCTCGCTCTTTTGTTTGAGTTTCAACCCTGTGTTTTTGTATAGTGTTTGTTTGGTCTTCGTCCCCGTGCCTTTACACGGCACGCCGTAATTTGGGTGCAATAAATACCCCTATTACGCATTCCTGCGTCTGTTTCCCAAATCTCTTTATACCAATGTGACATGGATATGACCAAGGATATGACCAAGGCCCCAATTATGCTTATCATAACTCCCACCCCCACTTGGCATTCATCTTTGTAATAGTGTGAGATTACACATGGTGGCCCTTTCCATGCCAAATGATTAAAAACATTTTTTTTTTGCTTTATGCTGTAATATTTATATTTAGTCTTAATGGAAATCCATTACCAATTGGGTCATATGATGACCAGAGCCGTTGTAATGAGATGGCAATAAGGTAATATAACATAATTGCCCTAAAAATTATAGTATTTATTTTTAGGGCAATCTCGTTGGAAATTGTACAAATTGAGAGGTTCAAGACCCTCATAAGACGTCACAGTAAAATAGAAGGATGTATTGCAAAAATAAATAATACAATGGTAGTGAACTGGGAAAGATGGGTTAGTCTGTGGACATCTGAGGGTTGGAATTAAGATTGGAGTGATTGGTTTATTGGCAGATGTGCTTGGATTCCAGTGCAATTAGGAAATAAACTTTATATATAATGTTTATGTTTTCCATTAAGTCCTCCAACCAGGGGAGAGGGGGGTAGGGGCATAATAAATAAAACAATACAGTATATATAAAAAAAGGGGATTAGAAATTATGCAAGTAATGTTACTTGATAGACTTCAATTCTATCTGCTTACTTCATAGCTGATTTACCCCCCCCCCCCCCCGCCCCGCCAAGGACCGCTTACTCTAGTACTGTTAGTACCTATCAAAAGCGTCTGTTGAAGACAGACAGGTAAAGTGGTGAATGAGGAGAAACCCTAACTTCCTTAAAAGGAGCCACTCACCCGCCCTCTGGTTATTCTCAAGCATGCTTCTCTTCCTCACGCTCTTGCAAGCAGGGGAATGCGATGATACATTTCACTCATATTATTAGAGAACCAGGGTTAAGCAAGTAACCTTAAGTTCTCTTTCAAATACTTGCCAATTGTTAAATTTTTTTATAGATATAGTCACATAAACCAGATAGGTGTAGTGAAATGTTTTAATTTACAGGGTCAGCCATAGTAGTACGGCACACCTGGAGCAAATTGGTGTTAAATTCCTTGCTCAAGTGCACATCGACAGATTTTTCACCTTGTTTGCGCATGTATTCAAACCAACTACCTTTGTGTTTCTTGCCCAATGCTCTAACCGCTAGGCTACCTGCCACCCTAATTTCACTGCATCACTATGGGGATATGGCCAACATCTGTATCGCAAAACATACTCTCCGAAGCCAGGGAAGTCCCAACATCAGCAACCCTCAGAGGTCCCGAAACTAAGGGAGTACTGCCCCAAAAAGGTGCAGAGACAACCCATTAAGGGAAAAACCTCATAACAAAGTGAGGGGAAGCCCAATACAAGGCGTATACAATCTCAACAAGAAAATAGCTTAAAGTGTTTTGTCCAAATACTTGTGGATTCTAGTAATAAAAGAATGGACGACCTGACCAGAGAGGTCCAGGACCTGAAGAACAGTTTGCAGTCTTCCCAGGGTCAGCTCGATGAGTTGAAACAGGAGAACGGCAAGATGACAGCAATCTGTAAGTCATTGATAGAGGACATCAGTTCTGTGTGTGAATCCATGACAACAATGCTTGTCTCGAGGGACAATCAAGGCGGAACAACATGGTGGTGGACGGAATTGCAGATTCTCCACATGAGACTTGGATTGAGTCTGAGGACAAAGTGAGGGAAATGATCTCTGAGAAATTGAAGATGGACCACAGGGAGATTGAGGTGGAGCACACCCACAGGACTGGAAAACCCACCACCGGCCCAGGTGATAGGCCCAGGCCGATAGTGGTCAAGTTCCTGAGGTTCAAGGACAAAGTAGCTGTTCTGGAAAGAGCAAAGAACTTGAGAGGAACGTATATCTTCCTCAACGAGGACTATCCTGAAGCTGTGCGCCAGAAGAGGAAAGAACTGATCCCAGCCATGAAAGCTGCCAGAGCACGTGGGGACATTGCTTGTGTCCGTTATGACAGGCTCATTGTCCACCCTCCCTTCCAGAAGCCTGGAAGAGATGAGAGAGCCAAGCCTATGGTTTCGTAGCTCCAACCCCGCAGCACACACACACACACACACACACACACACACACACACACACACACACACACACACACACACACACACACACACACACACACACACACACACCAATGGATTAATGGACTGCTGAAGGTATATATTTTTCTCTTGCTTTGTTTGCTCTTTTCAGTTTTATGTTTATCTCTGATAAGCTACCCAGGAAAGGGCTAAAAATAGCCCATATTAATGTATGTAGCCTTAGAAATAAGGTTCATGAGAATAAATAACTTGCTAACATCAGATAACATTCATATATTAGCCATTTATGAGACTCACTTAGATAATTCATTTGATGATACATCAGTAGCAATACAAGGATATAACATCTATAGAAGAGACAGAAATTATTTTTGGGGAGGTGTTGCTGTATATATTCAGAGCCATATCCCTGTAATGCTTAAAGAAGATCTTATGTCAAGTGTTATTGAAGTGTTGTGGTTGCAGGTTCACTTGGCACATCTAAAGCCTTTTCTTTTGGGGTGTTGCTATAGGCCACCAAGTGCTAACAGTCAGTATCTAAATAATATGTGTGAAATGCTTGATAGTGTATGTGATGTAAACAGAGAGGTCTCCTTTCTTGGGGACCTGAATATTGACTGGTTTTCATCAAGCTGTCCCCTCAAGAGGAAGCTTCTTACTGTAACCAGTGCCTGTAATCTGGTTCAGGTTATTAATCAACCAACCAGGGTGTTTACAAACACTACAGGAACAAGATCATCTACATGTATCGATCACATTTTTACTAATACTGTAGAACTTTGTTCCTAAGCTGTATCCGTACCCATTGGATGCAGTGATCACAATATAGTGGCTATATCCTGGAAAGCCAAAGTTCCAACAGCTGGGCCTAAAATAGTGTATAAGAGATCATACAAAAGATTTTGCTGTGACTCTTAGGTGGATGATGTTAAAAATATGTGTTGGTCTGATGTGATTAATGAGGAGCATCCAGATGCTGCACTTTACACAATTTATGCAATTGCTTCTTCCAATTATTTATAAACATGCACCTGTCAAGAAACTGACTGTTAGAACTGTTAAGGCTCAATGGATTGATGAGGAATTAAAAAACTGTATGGTTGGAAGAGATGGGGCAAAAGGAGCGGCTAATAAGCCTGGCTGCACATCTGACGTGCTTACTTCTTGCAAATTGAGAAATTATGTGACTAAACTCAACAAAAAGAAGAATAAACTTTATTATGAAGCCAAGATCAATGATATAAAGAATTATTTTTTTTGAGTACTTTAAATGAAATTATGGGCAGAAAGACAAATTCAACTCCATCTTTCATCGAATCAGATGGCTTATTCATCACAAAACCATTTGATGTTGCCAATTATTTTAATTATTATTTCATTGGCAAAGTGGGCAAATTTTGGCAGAAAATGCCAACAACAAACAGTGAGCAATTGTATTTATGCATAAAAAAAACTAATAATAAAAGAAAAGCATTGCAAGTTTGAATTTTGTAAAGTTAGTGTGGGAGAGGTGGAAAAATGATTGTTATCGATCAATAATGACAAACCTCCTGGCATTGACAACTTAGATGGAAAGCTACTGAGGATGGTAGCTGACTATATAGCCAGTCCTATCTGTCATATCTTTAATCTGAGCCTAGAGGAAAGTCTATGTCCTCAGGCCTGGAGGGAAGCCAAAGTAATTCCGCTACCCAAGAGTGGTAAAGCGGCCTTTAATAGTTCTAACAACAGACCTATAAACTTGCTTCCAGCTCTTAGCAAACTGTTGGAAAAAATGGTGTTTGACCAAATACAATGCTATTTTTCTGTAAACAAATTAACAACAGACTTTCAGCATGCTTATAGAGAAGGGCACTCAACATGTACTGCACTGACACAAATGACTGATGATTGGTTGAAAGAAATCGATAATAAGAAGATTGTGGGAACTGTACTGTTAGATTTCAGTGCAGTCTTTGATATTATTGGCCATAACCTGTTGCCTGTTGTTGAAAAAACTTATTACATTTACATTTTAGTCATTTAGCAGACGCTCTTATCCAGAGCGACTTATGTGCTATGGCTTTTCAACCTCTGCCATAATGTGGATTTAGAGCTATCTGTCTAATAGAACTCAAAGGGTTTTCTTTAGTGGAAGCTTCTCTGATGTCAAATATGTAAAGTGTGGTGTACCGCAGGACAGCTGTCTAGGCCCTCTACTCTCTTCTATTTTTACCAATGACCTGCCACTGGCATTAAACAAAGCATGTGTGTCAATGTATGCTGATGATTCCACCATATACGCATAAGCAACCACAGCTAATGAAGACACTGAAACCATTAACAAAGAGTTGCAGTCTGTTTTGGAATGGGTGGAGAGTAATAAACTGGTCCTGAACATCTCTAAAACTAAGAGCGTTTTTATTTGGTACAATTCATTCCTTAAGTGCTAGACCTCAGCTGTATATTTTAATGAATGGCGTGGCTGTTTAACAAGTTGAGGAGACTAAATTACTTGGCATTACCTTAGATTGTAAACTGTCATGGTCAAAAGATATAGATTCAATGGTTGTAAATATGGGGAGAGGTCTAGCCGTAATAAAGAGACACTCTGCTTTTTTGACACCACACTTCAAAAAACAAGTTCTGCAGGCTCTAGTTTGGTCTAATCTTGATTATTGTCCAGTCGTGTGGTCCAGTGCTGCAAGGAAAGACCTAGTTAAGCTGGCCCAGAACAGAGCGGTACGTTTGGCTCTTAATTGTAATCAGAGAGCTGATATAAATACTATGGATGTCTATGGAGTCTTTCTTGGCTAAGAGTTGAGGAGAGACTGACTGAATCACTTCTTTTTATAAGAAACATTAATGTGTTGAAAATCCCAAATTGTTTGTATTGTCAACTTACTCACAGCTCTGACACACACACTTACCCCACCAGACATGCCAACAGGGGTCTTTTCACAGTCCCCAAATCCAGAACAAATTCAATAAAGCGTACAGTATTATATAGAGCCCTTATTGCATGGAACTTCTCATATTGCTCAAATAAACAGCAAACCTGGTTTGAAAAAACAGATAAAGCAAAACCTCTCCCCTACACAACGCCTCTCCCCTATTTGACCTAGATAGTTTGTGTGTATGCACTGATATGTAGGCTATGTGTGCCTTTTCATTTTTTTTATGTCGTTCTGTCCTTGTCTATTGATGTTCTGTATTATGTCATTCTGTATTATGTTTCATGTTTTGTGCAGACCCCAGGAAGAGTAGCTGCTGCTTTTGCAAAAGCTAATGGGGATCCTAATAAAATACCTAATACCAAATGAGATATGCTCCAAAAACAGTTCCCAATAGGTAAACTCATCAGAATATTGTCCCAAGAGAGAAGGGCCCACCCTCTTCTGAGGGTGATTGCCCAATGAGAGAGGAGCATGACACCCTTGCCCAAGCTCGCTTACAATCCAAGTAGATGCGAACTGCACGTACTGGACAACGACAGGGACACCTTTCTAGGGAAGGCGACAGGTGAAAAGCCATAGTCAAGGTGCAACAATGGGAGAAGAAAAAAAATTGACCCGAGCCAAAGATGGGGTTAGGTACATTAACCTGAAATACCTCTGGGCAGACTGCAGGCGCGAACAGTGGCTGGTAGAGCACAGTCCAGACATACGCTTAGGGCAGTAGTAAAGCAAAAGTTGGAGGAATATTATATCTCCAAGCTTTAAGCACAATAGACATGTCCCAGGACGAGCTAAAAGCTTAGCGACTGGGCGTAAGCAACATGCCCCCCTTAGAGACGACACAACAGTTATGGATAAACTGTATAACTGTTGGGGCCTTGGCAGGCAGAGAAAGATGAACCTTCTCTCCATCCAAAAGATCCCGCAGGGAGTATAGGACCATGGAAAACAGAGTGTAGGAAGGAACAATCTGTATAGTCACGCCACTTCTCCACAATTTTTTTTAACAACTGTAAAACAGAGAGCGCGCATAAAGGGCTGGCACTCTTTTTTCCAAGAGTCGTGGGCCTGTCTCTTTTCCTACTCTCTTTTTCCCCCCTTTTTCTCTCATCAGCTATCCCCGAAGGCTGAAGTGTCCTAGCCTGACGACTTATACTAAATTCTTCCACTGCTCTATTGCTTCCTAAATACTTTCGTCTGAGACTGCCACTATTGAAGTCGTTTGTGGTGACGAGGGGCACCACAACACGGGTGGTGTTGTACAAAACATAGTCATCAGCGGTTGGATTGTCTCTAACCAATCAGAATATCAAAGCCAATGACACATTTTCTAACTGCCACTTTCAAATTAAATAAAATGTTATTAGTCACATGCACCAAATACAACAGGTGTAGGTAGACCTTACAGTGAAATGCTTACTTACGAGCCCCAAACCAACAATGCAGTTTTAATAAAAATAAAAAATATGAATAAGAATAAGAAATAAAAGTAACAAGTAATTAAAGAACAGCAGTGAAATAACAATAGCGACACCATATACAGGGGTGTACCGGTACAGAGTCAATGTGTGGGGGCACCGGTTAGTCGAGGTAATTGAGATAATATGTACATGTAGGTAGAGTTATTAAAGTGACTATGCATAGATGATAATAACAGAGAGTAGCAGCAGTGTAAAAGAGGGCGGGGGGGGCAATGCAAATAGTCTGGGTAGCCATTTGATTAGATGTTCAGGAGTCTTATGGCTTGGGGGTAGAAGCTGTTTAGAAGCCTCTTAGACCTAGACTTGGCGCTCCGGTACCACTTGCCGTGTGGTAGCAGCGAGAACCGTCTATGACTAGGGTGGCTGGAGTCTTTGACAATTTTTAGGGCCTTCCTCTGACACCGCCTGGTAAAAGATCCCTGGTGGAATGTCTGGTGGGGTAAGTGTGTATGTCAGAGCTGTATGTAAGTTGACTATGCAAAGAATTTGGTATTTTCAACACATTAATGTTTCTTATAAAAAGAAGAAGAGATGCAGTCAGTCTCTCCCCAACTCTTGACCAAGAGAGACTGGCATGCATAGTATGCATAGTCCGTGGGTATGGCGTAGCGTTTGGCCGGAGCAAAAAGTATTGAGAATTGAGGATTGAGAATTGCTTCGTTCACTAGGGTGTTTGCTGAAGTGTTTTAGGGAGTGTTTGACAGTGATGAGGGGTGGTCGTTTTACCGCGGGCCCATAACGGACGCAGGCAATGAGGCAGTGATCGCTGAGATCCTGGTTGAAGACAGGTGTATTTAGATGGCAGGTTGGTCAGGAGGGTGAGGGTGCCCGTGTTTACGGATTTAGGGTTGTACCTGGCAGGTTCCTTGATAATTTGTGTGAGATTGAGGGCATCTAGCTTTGATTGTAGGACGGCCGGGGTGTTAAGCATATCCCAGTTTAGGTCACCTAACAGTACAAACTCTGAAGATAATTGGGGGGCAATTAATTCACATATGGTGTCCAGGGCACAGCTGGGGGCTGATGGGGGTCTATAACAGGCGGCAACAGTGAGACACTTATTTCTGGAAAGGTGGATTTTTAAAAGTAGAAGCTCGAACAGTTTGGGCACAGACTTAGATAGCATGACAGAACTCTGCAGGCTATCTCTGCAGTAGATTGCAACTCCAACCCTTTGGCAGTTCTATTTTGGCGGAAAATGTTGTAGTTGGGGATGGAAATTTCAGAATTTTTGGTGGCCTTCCTAAGCCAGAATTCAGACACGGCTAAGACATCAGGGTTGGCGAAGTGTGCTAAAGCAGTGAATAAAACAAACTTAGAGAGGAGGCTTCTGATGTTAACATGCATGAAACCAAGGCTTTTACGGTTACAGAAGTCAACAAATGATAGCACCTGGGGAATAGGAGTGGAACTTGCAGCTACAGGGCCTGGGTTAACCTCTACATCACCAGAGGAACAGAGGAGGAGTAGGATAAGGGTATGGCTAAAGGCTATAAAAACTGGTCGTCTAGTGCGTTGGGGACAGAGAATAGAAGGAGTAGATTTCTGGGCATGGTAGAATATATTTCAGGGCATGATGTACAGACAATGGTATGGTAGGATGTGAGTACAGGGGAGGTAAACCTAGGCGTTGAGTGATGATTTCGTCTCTGGAGGCACCAATTAAGCCAGGTGAGGTCTCCGCATGGGTGTGGGGTGGGACAAAAGAGCTATCTAAGGCATTTTGAGTGGGACTGAGGGCTCTACAGTGAAATAAAAACAATAAGAACTAGCAAAGACAGCAGTAGACAAGGCATATTAACATTAGAGAGAGGCATAAAGTAGAGGTCGACCGATTATGATTTTTCAACGCCGATACCAATTATTGGAGGACCAAAATGGCCGATACCGATTAATCGGCCTATTTTTATATATATATATATATATATTTGTAATAATGACAATTACAACAATACTGAATGAACACTTATTTTAACTTAATATAATACATCAATAAAATCAATTTAGTCTCAAATAAATAATGAAACATCTATAATTTGGTAAATAATGCAAAAACAAAGTGTTGGAGAAGAAAGTAAAAGTGCAATATGTGCCATGTAAAAAAGCTAGCGTTTAAGTTACTTGCTCAGAACATATGAAAGCTGGTGGTTCCTTTTAACATGAGTCTTCAATATTCCCAGGTAAGAAGTTTTAGGTTGTAGTTATTATAGGACTATTTCTCTCTATACCATTTGTATTTCATATACCTTTGACTGTTGGATGTTCTAATAGGTACTTTAGTATTGCCAGCCTAATCTCGGGAGTTGATAGGCTTGAAGTCATAAACAGCGCAATGCTTGAAGCACAGCGAAGAGCTGCTGGCAAATGCAGGAAAGTGCTGTTTGAATGAATGCTTACGAGCCTGCTGCTGCCTACCACCGCTCAGTCAGACTGCTCTATCAAATCATAAACTTAATTATAATATAATAACACACAGAAATACGAGCCTTAGGTAATTAATATGGTCAAATCCGGAAACTATCATTTCGAAAACAAAACGTTTATTCTTTCAGTGAAATACGGAACCGTTCCGTATTTTATCTAACGGGTGACATCCCTAAGTCTTAATATTGCTGTTACATTGCACAACCTTCAATGTTATGTCATAATTACGTACAATTCTGGCAAATTAATTACCGTCTTTGTTAGGAAGAAATGGTCTTCACACAGTTCGCAATGAGCCAGGCGGCCCAAACTGCTGCAAATACCCTGACTCTGCTTGCACAGAACGCAAGAGAAGTGACACCATTTCCCTAGTTAAAATGAAATTCATGTTAGCAGGCAATATTAACTAATATGCAGGTTTAAAAATATATACTTGTGTATTGATTGTAAGAAAGGCATTGATGTTTATGGTTAGGTACACATTGGTGCAACGAAAGTGTTTTTTTTGCGAATGCGCTTGTTAAATCACCCGTTTGGCGAAGTAGGCTGTGATTCAATGATAAATTAACAGGCACTGCATCGATTATATGCAACGCAGGACAAGCTAGATAAACTAGTAATATCATCAACCATGTGTAGTTAACTAGTGATTATGTTAAGATTGATTGTTTTTCATAAGATAAGTTTAATGCTAGGTAGCACCTTACCTTGGCTCCTTGCTGCACTGTAGTCAACCTGCCACGCAGTCTCCTCATGGAGTGCAATGTAATCAACCATAATTGGTGTCCAAAATGCTGATTACCGATTGTTATGAAAACTTGAAATCGGCCCTAATTAATCAGCCATTCCGATTAATCGGTCGACCTCTAGCATAAAGCAATCACAGCTGTTGATCAGGAGAGCTAAGACAACACCGGGTAAATGGCGATGAATGGGCAGAGCGGGTCAGTTAGGTACATACAGGACCTGAGTTCGAGGATGGAGCGGACAGGTAAACAAAATGAAGTACTGTGTTATTGAAACAGTCCAGGGTGTGTAGTCGTGTAGTCGAGTGATCATAGGGTCAAAAGAGCAGCCATAGGTGAGTCAGGGTGCCGTTCGGTAGTCACTACTACGCTAGGCGAGCAGGGGACACAGCGTTCAGAAAAGCTAGTGGGCCGGGGCTAGTAGATGGTTCTTCGGCAACATCGTAACAGAATAGCCTGTTGAGACCACATCTGGCGATCACGTCGGCAGTCCAGTCGTGATGGATCGGCGGGGCTCCGTGTCGACAATAAAGGGTCCAGGCCAATTGGCAAAGGAGGTATTGTAGCCCTAGGATTAGCTGGTATATGGGCCTAGCTCGAGGCTAGCTCAAGTCTAGCTGGTGCCTACTTCAGGACAGAGGCATTAGCTAACAGTAGCCACTCGTTTGCAGCTAGCTAGCTGCGATGATCCGGTGTAATGATCCAGAGCGGCAGGAATCCGGTGATATGGTAGAGAGAAGCAGTCTGATATGCTCTGGGTTGATATCGCGCTGTGCAGACTGTCAGGTGTTGTCCGAGCTAAGGCTGGCTGGTTACCAAGAAAAAGGTGAAGACCACTAGCCGTGGCTAACAAAGACTAGTAGCTAGTTAGCTGGCTAGCTCCTGTTGGAAGTTCCGGTTATAAAGAATAAAAATAGCAGATTCGTACCACATTGGGTGAGGCGGGTTGCAGGAAAGTATATTTAGTTTATAAATAGATAGTGAGATTAAGATATATACGAAAAAGACTGGCTATTTACACGGAATAAGACGCGGGATAAGACAACAACAAATACACACGTCCTACTGCTACACAATCTTGGGCATTTATATGTTAGCTCTCCCATCCCAAACGGCATGGTCACCATGTTTTGGGATGGGGTCTCCCTGGGCCCTCATAGGGTCATCTCGTCTACCAGGCTGCAGCAAGTCAGTCTGGATAGATGCAGCAAGCGGGCTCTTTCGGGACAGAGCAGCCAGCGCCATGACATAAGACGTCAAGCAATAAAGCCTAAGGAAGAAGCACGCAACTGTGGCGCAGTATTCGTAATCCTGGGCAGCAGAACAGCTTCGTAACTGGTATGTCTTGGCCCTGCTCCATGAAGAAGGGTTTTCAAGAGCAAAGGCAGAGCAGGCAGTGACCTGGCTGCGTGAACCAATCGCAGTAAAAAGTGGTAAGATGAAAAGCAGAAGCTTTGTGGACTCCCAAGACCGCAGAGCCATGAGGCTAGCCAGTCGGTCTAGTTAACACAAGCAAATAAACATGGGTTAAACTTGATGAGAGAATTGATCTAGCAATGTTACTGTGTTGCAGGTTGTAATGCTGGTGTGGTTATCTTGCCTGGGGCTTTAACTAACTAGCACGTACCTCGTGGTGAAGTTGTGCCGTGGCAACTCGGTGCTGGCTGAAGGAAACCCCATGGGGGCTGAGTTAGAGTCCTCCCATGACCGACGGAGCTGTGAGGCTTAGACGGTCGGTCTAGTTAACACAACGGGTGAACGTAGGTTAAACTAGATAAGAGAAGGGAGCTAGTAATACTACTGTCTTTTAGGTAGGGTATGCTAGTGAGGTTAGCTTACATCTCAGTGAGCTAGCCAAGTTAGCCTTGCAGCATGGGCTAATTGAGTCTCAATAGCTAGCCTTGATGCTAGCTACCAACGGAGACTGAGAAGTAGAAAAGGAATTAGCCAGTTAGCTTCAGCTGGCTGGTGTGCTAACGTGGCAAAGTTGGTTTAACTTTGGAGAACCTATCGCTGGTGATAGTTAGGGACTGTCAAGAAATTACACAATGTAAATGGGACAATATTTTCATTTTGCACATATTTTAGTTGTCTCATTAAATGCTTTCAATATTTGTATATGAATTACTACAACTTATAGTTGGTTTGAGGTTTTTTACGCATTGAAATTTGGAGCTATTAACCTTTAAAAATATTGTCCCATGTACGTTGTGTAATTTACTGATGGTCTCTAACTAGCCCCATAGGTACAGTTGAAGTCGGACGTTTACATACACTTAGGTTGGAGTCATTAAAACTCGTTTTTCAACCACTCCACACATTTCTTGTTAACAAACTATAGTTTGGCAAGTCGGTTAGGACATCTACTTTGTGAATGACACAAGTAATTATTCCAACAATTGTTTACAGACAGATTACTTCACTTATAATTCACTACATCACAATTCCAGTGGGTCAGAAGTTTACATACACTAAGTTTACTGTGCCTTTAAACAGCTTGGAAAATTCCAGAAAATTATGTCATGGCTTTATAAGCTTCTGATAGGCTAATTTACATAATTTTAGTCAATTGGAGGTGTACCTGTGGATGTATTTCAAGGACTACCTTCAAACTCAGTGCCTCTTTGCTTGACATCATGGGAAAATCAAAAGAAATCAGCCAAGACCTCAGAAAAAAGGTTGTAGTCTCCACAAGTCTGGTTCATCCTTGGGAGAAATTTCCAAGCCCCTGAAGCTACCACGTTCATCTGTACAAACAATAGTACGCAAGTATAAACACCATGGGACCACGCAGCCGTCTTACCGCTCAGGAAGGAGACACGTTCTGTCTCCTAGGGATGAACGTACTTTGGTGTGAAAAGTGCAAATCAATCCCAGAACAACAGCAAAGGACCTTGTGAAGATGCTGGAGGAAACAGGTACAAAACTATATCCACAGTAAAACGAGTCCTATATCGACATAACGTGAAAGGCCGCTCAGCAAGGAAGAAGCCACTGCTCCAAAACCGCCATAAAAAAGCCAGACTATGGTTTGCAACTGCACATGGGGACAAAGATCGTACTTTTTGGAGAAATGTCCTGGTCTGATAAAACAAAAATAAAACTGTTTGGCCATAATGACCATCGTTATGTTTGGAGGAAAAAGGGTGAGGCTTGCAAGCCGAAGAACACCATCCCAACAGTGAAGCACGGGGGTGGCAGCATCATGTTGTGGGGGTGCTTTGCTGGAGGAGGAACTGGTGCACTTCACAAAATAGATGGCATCCTGAGGGAGGAAAATTATGTGGATATATTGAAGCAACATCTCAAGACATCAGTCAGGACGTTAAAGCTTGGTTGCAATTGGGTTTTCCAAATGGACAATGACCCCAAGCATACTTCCAAAGTTGTGGCAAAATGGCTTAAGGACATCAAAGTCTAGGTATTATAATGGCCATCACAATGCCCTGACCTCAATACCATAGAAAACTTATCGGCAGAACTGAAAAAGCATGTGCGAGCATGGAGGGCTACTAACCTTACTCAGTTACACCAGCTCATTTGGAGTAATGGGCCAAAATTCACCCAACTTATTGTGGGAAGCTTGTGGAAGGCTACCTGAAACATTTGACATAAGATAAACAATTTAAAGGCAATGCTACCAAATACTAATTTAGTGTATGTAAACTTCTGACCCACTGGGAATGTGATGAAAGAAATAAAAGCTGAAATAAATTATTCTCTCTACTATTATTCTGACATTTCACATTCTTAAAATAAAGTGGTGATCCTAACTGACCTAAGACAGGGAATTGTAACTTTGATTAAATGTCAGGAATTGTGAAAAACTGAGTTTAAATGCGTTTGGCTAAGGTGTATGTAAACTTCCGACTTCAACTGTATACCGAATGTCAAACCTAATTGACCATGGGCATTGAGTTCTCCAAATTGATGATTACTTGGGTGCTGCCAGCTGTGCGCATGTGGGGAGGATTAAAATAACTAATCTAGAGCTGTGGCGGTCATGAGATTTTGTCAGCTGGTGATTGTCAAGCAAATAACCGCCGGCCTCACTGTAATTGACCATGAATTAACATTAACACATTTAGCATTACCTGGCTTCCACGCATTGCCTACAACCACTGATGCAGACCTTTGGAACATCTACATTTTATAAAGTCTAATAAATCAATTTAATATCGCCCACAATATCACAGTAAATCCATGATTTATTTTAGACAGGTCTAAAGAAGCATGATATGAAGAAAATGTAGTCTATTTCAGAAGAACAGAATAGCATACTCTGATTTGTCCTTATGTTAGGCCCTGATCTGGCTATGCCATTATGGCTGTGGGCTTCACTAGCAGACAAGATTTGCTTAGAATTCCTTTATTTTATAGATTGAAGAATGCAATTGAACATAGCTGAATTAAATAGAAAGGATATTTTCTCCAAACGATTTGAGGGAGTGCGCACATGCGGCTATTCTGTGTTGAGCGGTTAACAAAGAAACAGTTCCTCCTATATACTTCATTTAGAGTTATTTATGCAACTTTAGTTGTGATACAAACACTAGGCTATATGTTTTGAGTTTTAATACATTCTAAGGCTGCATGATGCGACTATTGATGATTTTAAAAAAGACGCATAAAAGGCATGAGCTCTGCTTTGTTTCTTGTGCAGGCTGCAAAAACTTTTTGCAGCCTGCAGGCTGCAGACACATCAGTCTCTCATTCCCAATTTGACAAGCACTTGATAATATACTCACCAGGCCTCAAATTTCCCGGCAGCATCCCCCTTGTGGGGCTGTAATGCCCCCTAAAAAAATCCATGCCTTTTGCAGCCAAAGTGGCTGTTGTGCCCCTGGGCTGAATATAATTATTATTATTCCCTTCTCCCGGCTGCCAATTGCAATGCGCCGAAGCACCTCTCACTCACATGGCTGTCTCAGATATGTCAATTCTTATTAGCCAATGCCCATGATCTCGACCTTCTCACAGGCATCTCAGCTCTGAAGTAAGCTACAAGTGAAGACAGACACATCAGGGACACATCTGCACGTGTTCCTCTTATCGAATTCCGAGGTGCATATTGAAGATGTTAGAAGAACTGCCCCATTTACTTTTCATCAAGCAACAAGATGAGTAGGCCTAACGAACAGCGAAAGCACTAGACTATGTCAATCAAATCAAATGTTATTTGTCACATGCGCCGAATACAACAGGTGTAGACCTTACAGTGAAATGCTTACTTACAAGCCCTTAACCAACAATGCAGTTTTAAGAAAATACCCCCCAAAAAGTAAGAGAAAAGAATAACAAATAATTAAAGAGCAGCAGTAAATAACAATAGCGCGGCTATATACAGGGGGTACCTGTACCAAGTCAATGTGCAGGAGCACCGGTGTCAAGGTAATTGAGGTAATATGTACATGTAGGTAATATGAACATTATTAAAGTGATAATAACAGAATGTAGCAGCAGCATAGGGGGGCGGGGGGGGCAATGCAAATAGTCTGGGTAGCCATTTGATTAGATGTTCAGGAGTCTTATGACTTGGGGGTAGAAGCTGTTTAGACGCCTCTTGGACCTAGACTTGGCGGTCCGGTACTGCTTGCCGTGCGGTAGCAGATGGAACAGTCTAGGACTAGGGTGGCTGGAGTCTTTGACAATTTCTGGGCCTTCCTCTGATACTGCCTGGTATAGAGGTCCTGGATGGCAGGAAGCTTGGCCCCGGTGATGTACTGGGTCGTACGCACTACCCTCTGTAGTGCCTTGCAGTTGCCATACCAGGCAGTGATGAAACATGTTGGTATTACAGACTCAGATAGGGAGAGGTTGAAAATGTCAATGAAGACACTTGCCAGTTGGTCAGCGCATGCTCGGAGTACACGTCCTGGTAATCCGTCTGGCCCTGCGGCTTTGTGAATGTTGACCTGTTTAAAGGTCTTACACACATCGGCTGCTTAAAGCATGATCACACAGTCGTCTGGAACAGCTGATGCTCTCATGCATTTTTCAGTGTTACTTGCCTCGAAGCGAGCATAGAAGTTATTCAACTTGTCTGGTAGGCTCGTGTCACTGGGCAGCTCTCGTCTGTGCTTCCCTTTGTAGTCTGTAATGGTTTGCAAGCCCTGCCACATCCGACGAGCGTCGGAGCCGGTGTAGTACGATACGATCTTAGTCCTGTATTGACGCTTTGCCTGTTTGATGGTTCGTCGTAGGTCATTGCGGGATTTCTTATAAGCTTCCGGGTTAGAGTCCTGCTCCTTGAAAGTGGCAGTGCGAATGTTTCCTGTAATCCATGGCTTCTGGTTGGGGTATGTACGTACAGTCACTGTGGGGACGAGGTCCTCAATGCACTTATTGATAAAGCAAGTGACTGATGTGGTGTACTCTTCAATGCCATCGGAGGCATCCCGGAACATATTCCAGCCTGTATTCCAATCTACTATCCCCCAAAGTTGATGTATTCTATTGGTGAACTTGTCCTTCTGTGAAATAAATATATATTTCAAACTCTGCGATAGATCCCAAATGAATACAACCACTCGCATTGTTTTTTTACCCCCTTTTTCGATCTTGTCTCGTCGCTGCAACTCCCCAACCGTCTTGGGAGGCAAAGGTCGAGTCATGCGTTCTCTGAAACATGTCCCGCCGTACCACGCTTCTTAACACCCGCCCGCTTAACCTGGAAGTCAGCCGAACCAATGTGTCGGAGGAAACACCGTTCACCTGACAACTGGGGTCAGCTCTACACCGGTTGTAAAGAAGATTAACGTGCTTAATTATAAGAAGTTATTTGGCAAATTCAGTTGTGATACAAACCTTATCAAAACATATAGGCCTATGGTCTAGGCTACATGAGTTGTGCGACTGAGATTTGAAAAAGCCACAAAGAAAAGTAATGCTCTGTTTCTTGCCGTACTGCACACGCTGGGCATCATTCACAAGTGATAGGCTAATATTGTCATCCATCAGACTATTCTTAATTTAATCTTGTCTTTACATACACTAAATAGCAATTGCACTTAAATAGCGAATAGAGGACGCTTTTACCGTTGTTCAATTTCATGCCAGCCAAGTAGGCTATACTCCTGTTGTAAAGCGAAGCAATGTCCTTAATATTGTGCAACATTTTGATACTAGATGAATGTTTTTGGCTCATATCGATGCCGCGTAGACCATTTTCAAAATGAGAAGTTGCTTTTTAGGGGCAGTCACTCTTTAAGGAAGTGAGACATATACCGCTCTACCTGTCTGTCTCCAACAGATGCTTTGATAGGTACTTCTAAGGGTAGGTGGTCCTTAGCGAACCCCATAGTGATAAATCGAAACCAATATTTGAAAAAGTCCTAAAGAGACTCCATGTAGACATAGAAGTACTGTCGGTGCTGAAGCTCTGGCTGGCCAGGGCTGGGTTTCCCAAAAGCATTGTAGCTCTAAAATGTATCTTAATTCCATTTAAACTAAATGGATGAGATGATCTTAATGCTACAGTACAAGGCCAGTATCCCGGAGTGGCAAACAGCGCAAACTGGCTCTAACCAGAATAGAAAGAGGGGTGGGAGGCCCCGGTGCACAACTGAGCAAGAGGACAAGTCCTCAACTGGCAGCTTCATTAAATAGTACCCGCAAAACACCAGTCTCAACGTCAACAATGAAGAGGCGACTTCGGGATGCTGGCCTTCTAGGCAGAGTTGCAAAGAAAAAGCCATATCTCAGACTGTCCAATAAAAACAAAAGATTAAGATGGGCAAAAGAACAGACACTGGACAGAGGAACTCTGCCTACAAGGCCAGCATCCCGGAGTCGCCTCTTCACTGTTGACGTTGAGACTGGTGTTTTGCGGGTACTATTTAATGAAGCTGCCAGTTGAGAACTTGTCCTCTTGCTCAGTTGTCTGTTTCTGTTTCTCAAACTAGACACTGTAATGTACTTGTCCTCTTGCTCAGTTGTGCACCGGGGCCTCCCACTCTTTCAATTCTGGTTAGAGACAGTTTGCGCTGGTCTGTGAAGGGAGTAGTACACAGCGTTGCATGAGATCTTCAGTTTCTTGGCAATTTCTTGCATGGAATAGCCTTCATTTCTCAGAATAAGAATAGACTGACTGACGAGTTTCAGAAGAATAGGTCTTTGTTTTTGGCCATTTTGAGCCTGTAATCGAACCCACAAATGTTGATGCTCCAGATACTCAACTAGTCTAAAGTAGGCCAGTTTTATTGCTTCTTTAATCAGTACAACAGTTTTCAGCTGTGCTAACATAATTGCAAAAGGGTTTTCTAAAGATCAGTTAGCCTTTTAAAATTATTAACTTGGATTAGCTAACACAACATGCCATTGGAACAAAGGAGTGATGGTTGCTGATAATGGGCCTCTGTACGCCTATGTAGATATTCCATAAACAATCTGCTGTTTCCAGCTACAATAGTCATTTACAACATTAACATTGTCTACACTGTATTTCTGATCAATTTCATGTTATTTTAATGCACAAAAAATGTGCTTTTCTTTCAAAAACATAGACATTTCTAAGTGACCCCAAACGTTTGAATGGTAGTGTATATGTTAGATGTAACATATCTGTGTCTATGTGTCTACAACGGTGCCTTTCTGCTCCTCATAGATTTAAGCTGAGGTTTCAGAGTCTTCAGACCCCCATCATGTGTTACTTGGAATCACCCCAACCAATCACTTCAGTGCGTTGAATCATTTATGGGTGTTTTTAATTTACAGCTGGCAATATGGGAGACTGTGGGGAGGAGGGGAATGTCAGAGTGAATTGACATTCTGTTGGATCTACCTTTTGAAAGGGAGGGTTCCATGGGTTTTATTCATATAATTTATGAACATTCTATGAGAGATTATAATCATAGCCTAGAATGTCATGGGAATATAATGACCTATTCATTAGAGGGAGAAAATTTGAATTACTGCCAATATGAGTATGTTGAACATTCTGAATCTATTTAATCCACAAAGCCAACATGGATGGAAAATCTATGTATTTCTCTGGGATAAATAAACACTAGCCACTACGTATACAGTGATCTTTACCCTCCATAGTTCTGGGAAAGGGAAAGTGTGAATCATCCAATGTATGCTGTTTGTCATCATGATGGCAAATGTAGTGTGTGTGTGTGTGTGTGTGTGTGTGTGTGTATGTGTGTGTGTGTGTGTGTGTGTGTGTGTTCGTGCGTGCATGTGTCTACAGAGGGGTTTGTTGGGCACATGCTTCCACTGCTGATCCTAGATGTGGATCATGTGAGTTGAACGAGGCTGCATCCTTCCCTGCTGCTCTCTCACTCACTAAACACACACACACACACACACAGCTGATTGCAGGTCAGTGCTCAACAAGTGATAAGATCTGTTGGGTCCTGATGACATTCAAATCAAATCAAGTCAAATTGTATTTGTCACATGCGCCGAATACAACAGGTGTAGACCTTACAGTGAAATGCTTACTTACAAGCCCTTAACTAACAATGCAGTTTGAAGAAAAATAAGTGTTAACTAAAAAATAGATACAAATTCAATAAATAAAATTGACAAATAATTAAAGAGTAGCAGTAAAATAACAATAGCGAGGCTATATACAAGGGGTACTGGTACAGGCTCAAGGTGCAGAGGAAATGTGTTAGTCGAGGTAATTGAGGTAATATGTACAGGTAGGTAGAGTTAAGGTGACTATGCATAGATAATAAACAGAGAGTAGCAGCAGCGTAAAAGAGGGGGGGGCAATGCAAATAGTCTGGATAGCCATTTGATTAGCTGTTCAGGAGTCTTATGGCTTGAGGATAGAAGCTGTTAAGAAGCCTTTTGGACCTAGACTTGACGCTCCAGTACCGCTTGCCATGCGGTAGCAGCGAGAACAGTCTATGACTAGGGTGGCTGGAGTCTTTGACAATTTTTAGGGCCTTTCTCTGACACCGCCTGGTATAGAGGTCCTGGATGGCAGGAAGCTTGGCCCCAGTGATGTACTGGGCCGTACGCACTAGTCAGGATGCTCTTGATGGTGCAGCTGTAGAACTTTTTGAGGATCTGAGGACCCATGCCAAATCTTTTCAGTCTCCTGAGGGGGAATAGGCTTTGTTGTTCCCTCTTCACAACTGTCTTGGTGTGTTTGGACCATGATAGTTTAGACACCAAGGAACTTGAAGCACTCAACCTGCTCCACTACAGCACTGTCGATGAGAATGGGGGTGTGCTCGGTCCTCCTTTTCCTATAGTTCACAATCATCTCCTTTGTCTTGATCACATTGAGGGAGAGGTTGTTGTCCTGGCACCACACTGCCAGGTCTCTGACCTCTTCCATATAGGCTGTCTCATCGTTGTCAAGGATCAGGCCTACCACTGTTGTGTCATCGGCAAACTTAATGATGGCGTTGGGAGTCGTGACTGGCCATGTAGTCATGAGTGAACATGGAGTACAGGAGGGGACTGATCACGCACCCATGAGGGGCCCCCGTGTTGAGGATCAGTATGGTGGATGGGTTGTTACCTACCCTTACCACCTGGGGGCAGTCGTCAGGAAGTCCAGGATCCAGTTGCAGAGGGAGGTGTTTAGTCCGAGGGTCCTTAGCTTAGTGATGAGCTTTGAGGGCATTGTGGTGTTGAGCTGTAGTCAATGAATAGCGTTCTCACATAGGTGTTCCTTTTGTTCAGGTGGAAAAAGGCAGTGTGGAGTGCAATAGAGATTGCATCATCTGTGGATCTGTTGGGGCGGTATGCAAATTGGAGTGGGACTAGGGTTTCTGGGATAATAGTGTTGCTGTGATGCATGACCAGCCTTTTAAAGCACTTCATGGCTACAGACGTGAGTGCTACGGGTCGTTAGTCATTTAGGCAGGTTACCTTAGTGTTCTTGGGCACAAGGACTATGGTGGTCTGCTTGAAACATGTTGGTATTACAGACTCGGTCAGGGACAGGTTGAAAATGTCAGTGAAGACACTTCCCAGTTGGTCAGCGCAAGTACGTCCTGGTAATCTGGCCTTGTGAATGTTGACCTGTTTAAAGGTCTTACTCACATCGGCTGCGAAGAGCGTGATCACACAGTCGTCTGGAACAGCTGAGGCTCTCATGTATGTTTCAGTGTTACTTGACTCGAAGCGAGCATAGAAGTAATTTAGCTTGTCTGGTAGGCTCGTGTCACTGGGCAGCTCACGGCTGTGTTTACCTTTGTAGTCTGTAAAAGTGTGCAGGCCCTGCCACATCCGACAAGCGTCAGAGCCGGTGTAGTACGATTCAATATTAGTCCTGTATTGACGCTTTTCCTGTTTGATGGTTCGTTGGAGGGCATAGCGGGATTTCTTGTAAGCTTCCGGTTTAGAGTCCCGCTCCTTGAAAGTGTCAGCTTTACCCTTTAGCACAGTGCATGTGTTGCCTGTAATCCATGGCTTCTGGTTGGGGTATGTACGTGCAGTCACTGTGGGGACGACGTCATTGATGTACTTATTGAAAAAGCCAGTGACTGATGTGGTGTACTCCTCAATGCCATCGGAAGAATCCTGGAACTTATTCCAGGCTGTGCTAGAAAAATAGTCCTATAGCTTAGCATCTGACCACTTTTTTATTGACCGAGTCACTGGTGCTTCCTGTTTTTGTTTTTGCTTGTAAGCAGGAATCAGGAGGATAGAATTATGGTCAGATTTGCCAAATGGAGGGCGAGGGAGAGCTTTGTACGCGTCTCTGTGTGTGGAGTAAAGGTGGTCTTGAGTTTTTCTTCCATTTAACATGCCGGTAGAAATGAGGTAGAACTGATTTAAGTTTCCCTGCATTAATGTCCCTGGCCACTAGGAGTGCCACCTCTTGATGAGCTTCCTGTTTTCTTATGGCAGAATATAGCTCATTTAGTGTGGTCCTAGTGCCAGCATCAATTTGTGGTGGTAAATAGACAGCTAGGAAGAATATAGATTGGTAAATAATGTGGTCTACAGCTTATCATGAGATACTCTACCTCAGGCGAGCAAAACCTTGAGACTCCCTTAGATTTCGTGCACCAGCTGTTGTTTACAAATATATACAGACCGCCACCCCTTGTCTTACCCCCTTGTCTTACCAGAGGCAGCTGTTCTATCCTGCCGAAAAAGCGTAAAACTCACCAGCTGTATGTTATTCATGTCGTCGTTCAGCCATGACTCGGTGAAACATAAGATATTACAGTTTTTAAATAAGATATAGGATATCCGTTGGTAGGATATACGTGCTCGTAGTTCATCTGTTTTATTATCCAATCATTGTACGTTGGCTATTAGAACCGATGGTAAAGGCAGATTACCCACTCGCCGTCGGATCCTTACAAGGCACCCAGACCTACGTCCCAGATATCTCCGTCTCTTTCTCCTGCGAATGACGGGGATGAGGGCCAAGTCGGGTGTCTGAAGTAAATCCTTTACGTCCAACTCGTTAAAGAAAAAAAATCTTATTCCAGAACGGGGTGAGTAATTGCTGTCCTGATATCTAGAAGCGCTTTTCGGTCATAAGAGACGGTGGCAGAAACATTATGTACAAAATAAGTTACAAATAACGCGAAAAAACAATACATCCGTAAAACGGCAGCCATCTCCTCCGGCGCCATTATTCCTGCCTCCCACTGAATACAAATGAATGAATGAAGGGACTGGGAGAAGAGCTGTGAATATTCTGTGAATATTCTATCACTATAGTCCTCCCAGGCAATTTCTCAGAGAGAGTGCCCTTGTCCTTTAGCATGGGACTGTGAGGATCAGAATAAAATGAGAGGAGGGGTTCCCATGTTGTTTTCCACCCTTATGATGTCACTACAGTCAGTGTGTATAAAATGTTAAGTCTTAGTGCTCATGCACACGAAGCCACATGACAATGGAGAAGGAAGCCATGCCAGATTCACAATCCCAATATCTAGTAATTCTCTCTCTCTGTGCCTTTTCTTCTCAGGAGTCTGTCTTCATGGGTCCATGATCACACCGCCACTTGTCAGCACACTGTATTTAACTTCGCAACACCGAACTTAATTCATCCTTTATCAAAAAGAGCAACAAATTAGTGAGCCCTGCCATGTCCTGAGAAACGATTTAGTCAAGCTAATTAAATGTAGCTGTGTTGTACCTTGCTCTCAGTGAGTCGTGCACCCTTTACATATTCACTGACCCAGTGCTTTCTTTGCTAGCTGGGAAAGGAGGAGAGGGAGAACTACTCCATTGTGGTTTGAAACAGTTTTAATTAGCTCTTGTTGTCGTGCATTCTTCTCCGGCCTTTGGTTTGACGTGCATGGGTGCTGCCATTAACCACCAGTTTCTCATCTCTCTACAGGCCTGCTGGAAAGCAGCATGCGACTAAAGCCCCACGAGGCTCAAAATTACAGAAAGAAGGCATTGTGGGTGTCTTGGATCTCCATCGTGGTGACACTCATCCTGGCAGTGGCAGCCTTCAGTGAGTACATACCATTCAATGGTGTCCTTCAATGGTGCTGTATTGTTTAGTGTATCCTGGTGTCCTTCAACTGTTTTATATTGTTAAGTGAATGTCCCTGAGTGACTGTGATTCCAGATGTTTCTTGATGAGCATTGCTATTAGGTTTTTAACTTGGTGCTCATGTAGAAGTGTGAGAGAATATTTTTCTTGCAAAAAAGGCTATACTGTAATATTTTGGTGTCGGTATGTTTGTTACACTCAATTATAACTCAGTCCAACAATATAAAGATCAGAAGAAAGAATGAGAGGGGAAAAAACATGGATAGTCTTTTGAAGCATTTCTAAGCAAAACCAACCTGCCACTAAATCTCTGTCCCATTGGCACTACTGTACAAAACAACAGAAAGATAACTTTGCAATCAGACAGAACAGAAGACCAAGTCTAACTCTTGTTCATAAATATTGTAGAACATAATTATTTTGAAGCCTTCACAATGCACTGTGAAAAAAGAAAGCAGGCCTATGAACTACAATTCGGGAAAATACTCTTGCATTGCTGCCATGCTAGTCGCGTCATGTCAAAAAGTTCACTTCATGATGACTCATTCCGTTTGGTGTATTTTGGTGTTTAGATTCAAGACATAAAGAAGAGAGAGATTGTCTCTTCAGGTTCAAAGCACACTAGGGCATTCCATTCCAACTTCCTGTTACAAGTCACTCTAGGGCCCTTGAACTTTCCTGTGACCTTCGACACCATGAAAAGGGGCCAGGGTTGTCTTTATGGTGTGGTGCATTCACTTGGCAGGTTTGACTTTTAAATGTCTCTGTGAAGGCAGCGGTGTCATCATGTAACCTTTTCAAGCTTCATCCCAGGAGGATGTCTTTTGTCCTCTTTCAGGTGTAACTGTCTCTCACCTCAGTGTTTTATATTACAGTTGTAGTGCCTTAAACGGCCTTGCGTGACTCAAAGTACAGCTTATTGTTGCTAGCTGCAAACAGCTGTGGCTCAGAATCAACATTTTGTTTCCTTTCATAAACAAGTAGTTGCACAAAGTGGAGCGTCTTTAAACTGTCTCAGTCATAAGTGTCTGCAAACTCAACAGAAAATAGAATATAAAGCGTTGGAGGTTTGGAGTAGTCACATACACATATTTAGCAGATGTTGCGGGTGTTGCGAAATGCTTGTGTTCCTAGCTCCAACAGTGCAGTAGTATCTAAAAATTCCCAACAATACACACAAATCTAAAAGTAAAAGATTGGTATTAAGTAATATATAAATATTAGGACGATCAATGTTGGAGTGGCATGGACTAAAATACTTCAGAATAGAATACAGTATATACATATGAAATGAGTAAAGCAGTATGTAAACGTTATTAAAGTGACTAGTGTGCAATTATTAAAGTGACCAGGGATTCCATGTCTATGTATATAGGGCAGCAGCCTCTAAGGTGCAGGGTTGAGTAACCGGGTGGTAGACGATTAGTGATGGCTATTTAACAGTCTGATGGCCTTGAAATAGAAGCTGTTTTTCTGTCTCTCTGTGGATCTATTGGGGCGGTAAGCAAACTGAAGTGGGTCTAGGATGTCAGGTAAGGTAGAGGTGATAGGATCCTTAACTAGCCTCTCAAAGCACTTAATGATGACAGAAGTGAGTGCTACGATAGTCATTTAGTTCAGTTACCTTTGCTTTCTTATGTACAGGAACAATGGTGGACGTCTTGAAGTAAGTGGGGACAGCAGACGGCCCTTGAGCAAGGCCCTTCAGATCAATCCAAGTAATGAGTATCTACAGTGGCATAAACTTAATGTATATTCTAATGTTGCACCTTCCAGAATAGTGGCGTTTGTTTTGTTTTTAATTTTATTTAACCAGGTAGGCCAGTTGAGAAAAAGTTCTCATTTACAACTGTGACCTGGCCAAGATAAAGCAAAGCAGTGCGACAAAAACAACAACACAGAGTTACACATGGGATAAACAAACGTACAGTCAATAACACAATAGAAAAATCTGTATACAGTGTGTGCAAATTAAGTAAGGAGGTAAGGCAATAAATAGGTCATAGTGGCGAAGTAATTACAATTTAGCAATTAACACTGGAGTGATAGATGTGCAGATGAGGTAGGTAGTTGGTTGGGCTATTTACAGATGAGCTGTGTACAGCTGCAGCGATCGGTAAACTGCTCTGACAGCTGATGCCTAAAGTTAGTGAGGGAGATATAAGTCTCCAACTTCAGTGATTTTTGCAATTCGTTCCAGTCATTGGCAGCAGAGAACTGGAAGGAAAGGCGGCCAAAGGAGGCGTTGGCTTTGGGGATGACCAGTGAAATATACCTGCTGGAGTGCGTGCTACATGTGGGTGTTGCTATGGTGACCAGTGAGCTGAGATAAGGCGGAGCTTTACCTAGCAAAGACTTATAGATGACCTGGAGCCAGTGGGTTTGGCGACGAATATGCAGCGAGGACCAGCCAACGTGAGCATACAGGTCGCAGTGGTGGGTAGTATATTGGGCTTTGGTGACAAAACGGATGGCATTGTGATAGACTGCATCCAATTTGCTGAGTAGAGTGTTGGAGGCTATTTTGTAAATGACATCGCCGAAGTCTAGGATCGGTAGGATAGTCAGTTTTACGAGGGTATGTTTGGCAACATGAGTGAAGGAGGCTTTGTTGCGAAATAGGAAGACGATTCTAGATTTGATTTTGGATTGGAGATGCTTAATATGAGTCTGGAAGGAGAGTTTACAGTCTACCCAGACACCTAGGTATTTATAGTTGTCCACATATTCTAAGTCAGAACCGTCCAGAGTAGTGATGCTAGTCGGGCGGTGCGGATGCGGGCAGTGAAGAGCATGCATTTAGTTTTACTAGCATTTAAGAGCAGCTGGAGGCCATGGAAGGAGTGTTGTATGGCATTGAAGCTCGTTTGGAGGTTTGTTAACACAGTGACACTTGACAATGACATGTAAATGAGGCAATGTCTCATCTGTTAGACAAACGGTAGGCAATTTGTGGTTGTTAGTAGTAGTGGTCCTCTGTAGCTCAGTTGGTAGAGCACTGCACAGTTTCAGGGACCACCTGTATATGAACTGTATGCACGCATGACTGTAAGTTGCTTTGGAAAAAAGAGTCTGCTAAATGGCATGTTTTATACTGAACAAAAATGTAAATGCAACAATTTCTAAGATTTTACTCTGTTACACTTCATATAAGGAAATCAGTAAATTGAAATCATTTTTTTAGGCCCTAATCTATGGATTTCACATGACTGGGAATACAGATATGCATCTGTTAGTCACAGATATCTTTTAAAAAAAAGGTAGGGGTGTGGATCACAAAACCAGTCAGTATCTGGTGTGACCATTTGCCTCATGCAGCACGACACATCTTCTTCACATAAAGATTATGGGAATGTTGTTCCACTCCTCTTCAATGGCTTTGCCAAGTTGTTGGATATTGGCAGGAACTGGAACACGCTGTCGTACACATCGATCCAGAGCATCCCAAACATGCTCAATGGCTAACATGTCTGCTGAGTATGAATGCCATGGAAGAACTGGGATATTTTCAGCTTCCAGGAATTGTATACAGATCCTTGTGACATGGGGCTGTGCATTATCATGCTGAAACATGAGGTGATGGCGGCGGATGAATGGCACGACAAAGGGCCTCAGGATCTCGTCACGGTATCTCTGTGCATTCAAATTGCCATTGAAAAAATGCAATTGTGTTCTTTGTCCGTAGCTTATTCCTGCCCATACCATAACCCCACCGCTACCATGGGGCACTCTGTTCACAACATTCACATCAGCAAACCGCTTTCCCAGAACAAGGTGCATCTGTTTAATGATCATGCTGTCTCATCATCTTCTTGATATGCCACACTTGTCAGGTGGATGGATTATCTTGGCAAAGGAGAAATGCTCACTAACTGGGATGTAAACAGATTTGTGCACAACAATTTGGAGAACTAAGGGATCTTTTATTTCAGCTCATGAAACATGGGACCAACACTTTACATGTTGCATTTATATTTTTGTCCAGTGTATATAATCATATCTCTGCGGGATTGTGTGATGCCTGATGATGATTGAATGTGTTTTAATTATTGTGCCTGCTCTATCTACAGTAGTCTATTCCTTCGAAGGTTAAATACGATGTATTACTGTTCTGCCTGCCTGCTGTATAATAGCAAAGCTGCTTCATATTCAAAAACGTGTTTCTTCACAACAAGCTGATTTAAGATAGCCTACAGCCCTGTTAGGGATTGTCTGAGGATTCTGGATGGTGACCAATGGTGTGCTGCTCGATTAATCTGTCCCTCTGTCCGGTTCCATTTGATGCTATGTGAGGAGGGAGGGAGAGAGAGAGAGAGAGGGGTAGGGGTAGAGGGAGAGAAGGAGAGAGAGATGGGAGAAGCACGAAGGTGTAGATGAGAAGGAGAGAGATTGGGATAGAGAGTGAGATAGAAAGAGGGATAGAGAGTGAGATATAGAGATGGCTAGAGAGGGAGAGACAGAGAGAGGGCGAGACAGAAAGAGAGAGAGAAAGCAGGAGAGATGGGGAGAGAGGGAGAGAGAGAGGAGGATGAATAAAGCACATCAGTGCAATCTCTGTTATGGGTGGTCCAAATTATTCCCATCTGAATGTGGAGAGAGCTAATTTGGCTGAGAAAACAGTCGCTCCCTCCTCTTAACCATCTCTCACAACATTAATTGGCTTGGTTTTAACCCAGTTATAGTCTGAACACAAGTTAAAAATAAACACTCAATGATTCTGGTTATTGAATCGGGCCAGCAGCATACCACCCTGCATCCCACTGCTGGCTTTCCTCTGAAGCTAAGCAAGGATGGTCATGGTCGGCCCCTGGATGGGATACCAGATGCTGCTGGAAGTGGTGTTGGAGAGCCAGTAGGAAGCACACTTTCCTCTGGTCTAAAAAAATATCTCAATGCCCCTGGGCAGTGATTGGGGACAGTGCCCTGTGTCGGGTGTCCCATCCTTCGGATTAAACGTTAGACGGTTGTCCTGACTCTCTGTGGTCACTAAAGATCCCATGACAATTGTCATAAGAATAGGGGTGTTAACTCCGGTGTCCTGGCTAAATTCCCAATCTGGCCCTCATATCATCATGGCCACCTAATCATCCCCAGCTTCCAATTGGCTCATTCATCCCCCCTCCTTTCCCCTGGAACTATTCCCCAGGTCGTTGCTGTAAATATTAATGTTTTCTCAGCCAACTTACCTGGTAAAATAAGGGTTAAATTAAATTGGCTATCCAGTTCACATTAAATGGATTCTCCGGTACTTTTGTATACTTTTTAGCCAGTAGTTCTGAAAGTAGCGCCCACAAGCCAAAAGTGGTCTCCTAAAATTGCATACTATATCACATATGTGCAGATAATGTGCACCAAGTCATTGCTCTCTCTCTCCCTCTGTCGTGTGTGATTCTTGGCTGGAACTTGAATTGCTAGGGGGCTGGCCCATGTAGGGGGAAATGAGGGGAAAATGGTGCAGCACCGCTTCCAGAAAACAGTTGCTTTCAAACTAGGGATGTCTTGGCTAATTGAGGTAAGACAGTAATTCTGCTCATAGATTATGCACTTATGAAGTACTCATTGACACATCCACCCCAAAGTGGTTTAAAAAAGACTTAGTAGTCCCCAAATACCGGAGCATGTCTTTAAGATAACTTTGTGCACATAAGGGACATTCACTTGCAGGTACTAAAACAGTTAAATGTGGTAGCTAGTGCAGGAAAATGTTCACAGGAATCTATATATTGTGTATTGGACATCAGATCTGAAGAATTAATTATCTTATTTGAGACCACTTTCATCGTAGAGGTACCCCTTTAACTAGAATCATTGGCCTTCAACTTGGTGCTGTGTTTCCTATGTTGCTCCTAGACCTCCAGCTATCCCCTTGGTTTTAAATAAAACATTAGCTGGCTTTCATAAACCGCCGTGCCGCCAGGCTTAGTGCACTTCGCCTCCTTCTCCGTTCCCTCTGTTTTCTAATCAACTTCAAATCTAATCACTTCAGCCAAAGTGCAGCGTCAAAATTGCTTTTAGGGCACAGGAGTATAAGGGAATGAATACCTTCACATCTTTAGAAGATACTGTTCATATTCCATTCGTATAAAATGTTATTGTCATATAATATTCTGTTCTTTGAAGGGGATGAAGCATACAGTGCCTTCAGAAAGTATTCACACCCCTTGAGTTTTTCCACATTTTGTTGTGTTACCAAGTGTTACCAAATCCATTAAAATGGATTTAATTGTCATGTTTTTGTGAACAATCTACACAAAATACTCTGTAATGTCAAAGTGGAAGAAAAAAATCTAACATTTTTATTTTAAAAATATAATGTAAAATTAAACAGTCATTTATCTTGATTAGATAAGTATTCAACCCCCTGAGTCAATAAATGTTTGAATCACTTTGAGTCTTTCTGGGTAAGTCTTTAAGAGCTTTCTGCACCTTGGTTGTTCAACATTTGCCCATTATTCTTTTCAAAATTCTTCAAGCTCTGTCAAATTGGTTGTTGATCATTGCGAGACAACCATTTTCAGGTCTTGCCAAGGATTTTCAAGCAGAAGTTTAAGTCAAAACTGTAACTCGGCCACTCAGGAACATTCAATGTCTTCTTGGTAAGCAACTCCAGTGTAGATTTGGCCTTGTGTTTTAGGTTATTGTCATGCGGAAAGGTGAATTCATCTCCCAGTGTCTGGTAGAAAGCAGACTGAACCAGGTTTTCCTCTAGGATTTTTGCATGTGCTTAGCTCCATTCCATTTCTTTTTTATCCTTGCTGATTACAATAACATGATGCAGCAACCACTATGCTTGAAAATATGGAGAGTGGTACTCAGTAATGTGTTGTATTGGTTTTGCCCCAAACATAACACTTTGTATTCAGGAGAAAAGGTTAATTGCTTTGCCATATTTTTTGCAGTATTACTTTAGTGCCTTGTTGCAAACAGGATACATGTTTTGGAATATTTTTATTCTGTACAGGCTTCCTTCTTTTCACTCTGTTATTTAGGTTAGTATTGTGGAGTAACTACAATGTTGTTGATCCATCATCAGGTTTCTCCTATCACAGCCATTAAACTCTAACTGTTTTAAGGTCACCATTGACCTCATGGTGAAATCCCTGAGTGGTGTCCTTCCTCTCCGGCAACTGAGTTAGGAAGGACGCCTGTATTTTTGTAGTGTCTGGGTGTATTGATACACCACCCAAAGTGTTATTAATAACTTTACCATGCTCAAAGGGATGTTTAATGTCTGCTTTAATTGTTTTACCCATCTACCAATAGGTTCCCTTCTTTGCGAGGCATTGGAAAACCTCCCTGGTCTTTGTGATTGAATCTGTGTTTGAAATTCACTGCTCGACTGAGGGACCTTACAGATAATTCTATGTGTGGCGTACAGAGATGAGGTAGTCATTCAAAAATCATGTTAAATTATTATTGCACACAGAGCGAGTCCATGCAACTTATTATGTGACTTGTTCTCAACATTTTTACTCCTGAACTTGTTTGCCATAACAAAGGGGTTGAATACTTATTGACTCAAGACACTTTTGGTTTTGTGAAAAAGTTAAACCTTGTTCGAACATAAATGTATCTGAGGTCATTACTCACACAGTATTCCGGGATTTGACTATGACTGGTCCCAGATTCCATGCCAAATACCATAGGAGTTGGTAAAACAGCACAAAGAGATCTGGGACCAGGCTTTGGAATGTGAGTGACACTTGGAAGGAAAGCTTCACTATAGTTGCTGGGCAGCTGAACATGACAGATGGGTGGAAAAGCCACATTACAACGGAGGGCAGTCCACCCCCATTCCGTCTGAAAGCTCTGCTAAACTGTTGGTGAATATCTGTGTCCTAAATGGTACCCTTTTCCTATATGGCTGTGGTCACAAATAGTGCACTATATACATGTAGGGAATAGGGTCTCTATTGGGACTCACTCAAAATATTTTTTTAGAGAGACAGACAGATGTACAGGAGTCTGGAGGGAATACAATAAATCATTTGTAGCTTTGAAAACACCCAGCAAAGGAAAACATTCTCACCCGCTCAGCCATTCATCTTGTCGCCTTTTGCTTGGTGGAAAACATGATTATTTATTCATTTGTTTTTCTTTCCTGTAACCTATTTGTGTTGGTAAATGTCAAAACAATAGGGAGAGATGGACAACAAGGCATGGTGAATAAAAATGGAATCCATTTGTGTCTATAATTAGAGGGGCCAATGTGTGACATCAGGGTTAAAATTTCAAAACGGTTTGATATACATTTAAATATGATTTTCTTGCAGCTTCACATGTGCAGTTACATGAATACAATTCTAGGTAGGCACAATGAGACCATAAATCCACCTAGCAACAACAAAACATCTACATGTCATTCAAAATGTCACAAGAAACATGTTTCTTTGTCATGCCTAGTTGCCAGGTCTTTTTGTGCTTTAGTAAACTTCTCTATATTTTATAGCCATGCTAAACATTCCTGAATAATGAAAAAGATAAATGACAGCATTTCTATATGTTTTAATAGTTGATATAATAATGGAATATAATAAAATTATATAATACAATGGGTTCTGTCAACAAAATCATTAACACTTATAACCAATAATGAAATCATTATAATAAGTTAACTCTTCAAGCATTGTGTGTGTGTGAGTCTGTCTGAAAACTAGCCATCAAATTCTTGCTTCCTCTGTCCTTCCTCCACTCCTTGCCTCTCCTTCAAAATGCATTGTAGCCTGAGGAGAAGGACCTTCACTCCTCACCCCCAAAGTGCTTTGAGAGGGATGAGAGGAATGGTGAAAAAAAGGGGAGAATGTCAATTGCATTTCCTTGTTGCCTCACATCCTCTCTACTCGCCTCCTCAAAATCCATTGGATAAGAAGGTGAGAGGAGGACCTCTGACATTCTCATCTAATCGGTTTTGAGAAGGAGATGAGGAGAGAGGATGTGATGAATCAGGGAAATACAATAAAAAAAAGCACAGAGGAAGTAAGTATTTGACAGCTATTAAAGCCCCCATGCAGTCTTTCTAATTGTATTTTTAAATCATCACTGTATGTCTAATAAATCCCTCCAAAATACTTGGCTCTTGAAATGCTCAGTCTGATCGTGTGGGTGTTATGAAACAAATTGAAGATATTTACATACACAGCCCTGATCTGCTGATAAGATTGTCTAGAGAGCCTACCCCCTTACCCAGATGAACAGTCATTGGTGTATTATAATCAGATCACATTGTGACGTCATGGCGTTCCAGAAGGACAACCATCTCTGCAGCACTCCACCAATCAGGCGTTTATGGTAGAGTGGCCAGGCGGAAGTATCTCCTCAGTAAAAGGCATATGACAGCCCGGTTGGAGTTTGCAAAAAGGCACTTAAAGGACTCTCAGACCATGAGAAACAACATTCTCTGGTCTGATGAAACCACGATTGATCTATTTGGCCTGAATGACAAGTGTCACGTCTGGAGGAAACCAGGCACCATCCCTACGGTGGAACATTGTGGTGGCAGCATCATGCTGTGGGGATGTTTTTCAGCGGCAGGGACTGGGAGACTAGTCAGGATTGAGGGAAAGATGAACAGGGAAAAGTACAGAGAGATCCTTGATGATAACCTGATCCAGAGCGATCAGGACCTCAGACTGGGGTGAAGATTCACCTTCCAACAGGACAACGACCCTACGCAGGAGTGGCTTCAGGACATGTCTCTGAATGTCCTTGAGTGGCCCAGCCAGAGCCCGGACTTGAACTCGATGGAACATCTCTGAAGAGACCTGAAAATGGCTGTGCCGTGACGCTCCCCTTCCAACCTGACAAAGCTTGAGAGGATATGTAGAGAAGAATGGGAGAAACTCCCCAAACGCAGGTGTTCCAAGCCTATAGCGTCATACCCAAGAAGACTCGAGGCTGTAATCGCTGCTAAAGGCGCTTCAACAAAGTACTGAGTAAAGAGTCTGAAAACGTATGTAAATGTGATATATCAGAAGTTTTTTTGATAAATTAGCAAAAAATTCTAGCAACCTGTTTTTGCTTTGTCATTATGGGGTATTGTATGTAGTGTAGATTGATGAGGGAAAAAACACTTTTTAATCCATTGTAGAATAAGGCTTTAAATGTTTTCTTTGGGGGAAAAGTCAAGGGGTCTGAATACTTTCCGAATGCACTGTATTTACAAAGGATCAAAACGTACACTGACCACAATCTTACCTCAGGAATCTTGACATAATGTTGTTCATGGCTAATTATCTTGATCACCATAACAACATAGACACAATTGTTCTGTCAATTCTCCAGATCAACGTTAATTCCTGCACTTTAGCTGTTGTTCAATCGCATGCAGTATTCCACCCACTCTTTATCACTTGACTGTCATTCAGAAAATCTTTTCCTGAATTAGCTGATGTTGCGCGATAATTTCCCCACGTAACTAAACAGCTAGACATCAAATGCGCATCAAACAACTATTACGCATAATTATTGAAGAACCCCATTAATGACCCTATCGATTTTTGTTTAATTCATCTTGTTAAAGTTACTCTTTCTGTTAGAAGCATTCAATTTTGCAATCCATACATTATTTTGCATATGTGTGCCCATGAAAACTTTTGTCACACTAACATAGAGAGATACGAAATGTTAGTAGGTTACAGTGCTCTTCCGAGATCGCCATAGCAAAAAAGAGTCTGACAGCAACATTGGCATTTATTCATGGATGCCAAGGGAAGCCAGGCTTCCCCCAAAAATGTTAAAAAATGTTTTATCTTTCGTCTCTCTGTGTTTATTTTTCTTCAATTCGCAAGAGGTTGAATGCAGCTCACCTGAGATGGCATCCGATTGCCTCTCTGTCTCTGTATGTGTAACTCATCTATCTGATGCTGTCTGGTCAAAAAGAGTATGATATTTTTGCCGCCGTAGCATTGAATGCAAGGGATGCCAGCGAGCATTTGGCCTCCCGTGATAAAAAATGTATAAAATAATAGCCAGTCAGCGTTGAGCTAAACTGAGCGAGCTCAACTGTGAAAAAAAAAGCGTCAAGGGAAGCCAATTTGGCTTCACACCAATCACATCAAAAGGCAAATGTCATTGAGGGGGGGGGGGGGGGGGTAGATCAGCTTTAATATTGCAGATAGATTGTGGCTTCTGTCAATGTAATTGTCTGCATCATTTCCAATCCCCCATATATTTAAAAAAAATCTAGTTTCACTTAATTCCACGAACTGGCCAATGATGGCGTTTCTGATCCAACCATAAATTCGTACATTGTGCCCCTTGCCTGAAAGGATGAAAGTTCAATATGTAGTTAGCTGTATTAGGCTAATGTTAACTAGCTGACTCATTGTTGCCCATGAAAGGAAGGTAGGCTAGCAAGCAAGCTAAAAGCTAGTCCTAGGGTTGCCAACTGTCCCGTATTAGCCGGGATGTCCCTTATATTGGGCTAAATTGGTTTGTCCCATAGGGGACCTCCCTTGTCCTGTATATTCATCCAATCACAGTATAGCGTAAACATGCCAATTCCTGTAAAGTAATTTCTGTTATTGTTCGGTTGGTTTGGCATATCAAGGAAATATGGATAAACATGCAAAAAAGACTGTGCAGCTACAACAAACAATGTGAAGCAAAAAAGCCCATCAGTGGTGACTCGATGAAAGCTTTCTGTACTTTATGCATCGGGAATTCTCAATTGGCCATGAAGGGGAGAATGACCTAACTCAGCATGCATCCACAGAAATGCACAAGGCCACGCTAGCTAAAGGTGCTAGCAATATCGGTGCATTCTTCGTGACGTCTACTGCGGAAACTGGCAAAACTGGAAAACACCTCTCTGTTTACCAGTTATTGAGCAGTGCCAACAATCAAATTCTGAAAGCTAATTGCCCAGCTCACATAGCTCATAATGCCGGCAAGCACGCCTGTGATCAGCTGTCAGTGGATATTGAGACAATTGTTTTTCAGATCTACAGCCAATTATCAGTATCTGCTTCCCGAAGAGAGGAACTGCGAGCATTTTTTTGCCTTTGTTGACATTGAGTGGCGTGAAATTCTGCGACATGTTTGCACACGATGGCTCTCTCTTCCTCCAGCTGTCGATCATCTCCAGCAAAGCTGGCCAGCTCTTACATCATACTTCAGGTCCCTTGGGAAGACTTGTCCTGTGGCACTGAAGAGTATTTTGGAGTATGAAGAAAAAACGGAAGCTGCTGAGATTTATCTGTGCTTTTTCCACAAAGTGGGTGTGTTTTTGACCAACTTGTAAAAATGCTGGAGGAAACAACGCTCTGCATCACAAATGTTTACGAGGAAGTCCAAAAGTTCAAAATGAAGATGCTTCAGCAGAAACAGGACAGTTGTTTGGATAGCAGACCAAGCAGCTGATGGACAAACATTTGTCCGCACAAAGGTCCAAGCAGCAACAGGACTTTGAAGTTCTATGACAATGTCATTACATACATTGACAAGTGGTTTGATTTCTCACCAGAAAATGTAATGGTGAAACTGATCGGCCTCTATGAGGAGCTCTCCTTCACTGGCCTGGAGCAGGTGGTGGTTGCCCTGAATTGACAGAGACAGTCAGTATGGACCAACTCTATGAAGAGTTTTGTGCTAGCCGGGAGGAAATACAGAAAGCCAGACAGGATACCACAAAAAGGTGCCAGTTTTCCAAAACCTAGGGAAAGCCAACTTGGTCAACATGTTCAGGATTGTCTCATTTGTCCTCAGTGTGCCAGGTTCAAATGCCTTTGTAGAGAGGATTTTCTGTCTGATAACCATTTATTGGTCAGACTCAAGAAACAGATGTAGCACAGAGCTGATCAAAAATGAACTTCAAATATCTGTGAACTGTGATTGGTCATGTAATGACTTCTCTCTGGCTATGCAAGAGGAGAAAGGACTGCTTGAATCAGTCAAGAGCAGCAAAAAATATGTAGACTTGTTGAGTGACTCATGCCCCTCTTTTCCTCTTTTGCATTTGAAAAGTAGTTTTTTTGCTGTAAAGGTCCAAATTGTGATTTCTTTGATCATTTATTTTGAAGTTTATTCACATAAGTTTACATAGCGATACAGTTTTAGTAAAGCTATAGACTAAATGGAATATACAAATGTTTTGCCTTTCCAATTGAATAAGAATATGAATATACACTGTATATTCATTCACACAACACCATACCGCCGTGGCACCGTGCACTGGCACGCCACCTTTTGTCCCTTATTTGGTAGTGAGAACATTTGCAACCCTAGCGTGTACTGTATGACAGTGTCATAGACCATTTCAGACAAAATGAAAGAGAGGAGGATGGCATTGGCATTTCTTTACAAGTAGGGTGAGTGAGTCATCATGTTTGTTTTACTTACAAGCACACACACATGCACACGCACAGACACAGAAATCAGTTCCATGGACAGCCACATCATATTTAGCTGACGTTGATTGGACTAAATTGTTTTTGGTATCTTTATTTGTCACTGTGTTAGACTAAGCAGAAGTGATTTGATGATGTTGAAATGCTAGAATAGTGGAGGCAGCTTCTGTTTTCTTTGTGACTTGCGGTTGGTAGCCTAAATCTCCATGGTTTTAAATCAATAACATTAGTTGTTTAGTAGTCCGGATATGTTGGAAACATTAACTTGCTTGACTGTGCTGTAGGTCTTGTAACTGTTTGTTATGTGCACTATGCTTTGTGGACTTCACTAGATAGATGTTGCTCTCCGTTTTTTTGATGAAACACAGGTGTGGTTCAATTTATTCTGCCACTGTGTCTTCTTATTGTCTCGGCCTTAGGCCTATATATCGTGGTGGCAAGGCATATGAACTAACAGATTATAGTGCAAACAATACAGTTATCACAACACATACAGTAGGTTGTAATATGGCTATTTTTCCTGGCTTGGCTTCCCCATATAAGGGCACAAGGCGAGACCCAGATGCAGACACGGGAGGCAGATGGTTTGAGCCTTTATTTATTAATCAATCCAAAAGGGGCAGACAAGAGAATGGTTGTGGACAGGCAAAAGGTCAAAACCAGTTCAGAGTCCAGGAGGTACAGAGTGGCAGGCAGGCTCGAGGTCAGGGCAGGCAGAATGCTCAGGCAGGCGGGTACCTTAGTCCAGAAAACAGGCAAGGGTCAAAATCGGGAGGACTAGCAAAAAGAGAATAGAAGCAGGAGTACTGGAGAACACGCTGGTTGACTTGAACATACAAGACAAACTGGCACAGAGAGACAGGAACACAGGGATAAATACACCAGGGAAAATAAGCGACACCTGGACAGGTGAAAAACAGATCTTGGTGTGACACCCCAGTGATTTTACCGAAGCACCGCTACTGGACAGCAATATCCACACATTTTACAGCATCAAGCTCATTGTGTAATTCAATTGTGAAATGCTTAGTATGATATAAGGACAAACAGCAGCATCATAAATGTAAGAAAAGAAAGGTAGTGTTTTGTCACATGATTTTTGCCAAATCTGTGAAGACTCCAAGCATGGGAAAAGGTTTAAACATTAGGATTTGATTCAACTCATTAATTATATTGAGTGTATTTATGTTCCTTCCCCCTTTATATCTTAATGTATTAATGTAAAAAAAAGGTGAATTATTATGAATGATTTTGTAACTGCTCCAAACAGTCCACTACAAGAAAGAGAATATAAAATGACCCATTTACTGTGGGACATTTACAGATTTTTCTTCTCTGTAATTGTGTTTTCCTCCTTCACATAAAGGCAATATACTGTCAGGTACAGTACATTGATTAAAACACTTAGTAAAGCAGTGATCTGTGGAATGCATTGTTTGTATGAACTGCTATAGGAAAATAATGTGTTACTGGAAAAGCAAGGACCAGTGAGTTCAAGGCTGCACAGCTTTTATATCCTCTAGTCAATGGGATCGGTGTCCCTATACCGGGACAGTTGATGCTAACTTGCACTAACATGACGTAAGTAACAGCAAACTTTCCAGGACATAGACATGTCTTATATGGGCAGAACACTTAAATTATTGTTAATCCAATTCACAGTAGCTATCACAGTGAAAAAATACCATGCTATTGTTTGAGGAAAGCGCACAACAAACTTTTATCACAGCAACTGGTTTGATACATTCACCTCTGAAGGTAAATAATGTTGTCACGATCGTGAGGAAAGACGGACCAAGGCGCAGCGTGATTTGAGTTCCATATATTTATTTAAAGTGAAACTTCTAAACAAAACAATAAACAAACACCGACCGTGAACAAACAGCGCATACCTCAGCACTCAACAAAACAATATCCCACAAAGCAGGTGGGAGAAAAAGCTTCCTAAATATGATCCCCAATAGAGGCAACGATTACCAGCTGCCTCTAATTGGGAACCCTACAAATCACCAACATAGAAAATAAATGACTAGAACACCCCCCTAGTCACGCTCTGACCAAAACACCATAGAGAACCGAGGGCTCTCTATGGTCAGGGCGTGACAAATGTACTTATATTAAGTAATCTTGCTCTGATTTGTCATCCTGAGGGCCCCAGAGATAAAATGTAGCATAGTTTTGTTTGATAAAATACATTTTTATATTCAATTGTAGGAACTGGGTTTTACAGTTTGAACCCCTGCTGTCTCTGCCCATCCATCTAGATGTGTGAAAGTTAGTGTATAAGCTAATGATCCATCATGTATGACATTCCTGACAGTGCGTAAACTTAAATGTTGTATTACCATATCCTTTTTGTATTTTCTCTATAGTTATGTACTTGAAAATGTATCAATTGACCAATTCCGCACATTTGGGCAGACTTGATACAAAATACTATTCAGTATTGCAATGCTTCTATCATGCTTTAAGGTATGACCCAGGTGCAGACAGTGTTGAAGAAACAAAAGTTTATTCTTTAAACAGGGGCAGGCAAACAGGTCAAGGCAGGCAGGGGTCAATAATCCAGTAAGGCACCAGAACAGCAGGTGGGCTCAGAGTCAGGTCAGGCAGAGGTCAGTATTCCAGAGTAGTGGGGCAAAGGTACAGGATGACAGGCAGGCTCAGGGCAGGCAGAACGGTCAGAACCTGGAAACTAGAAAACAGGTGCAAGGAGTAGGCAGGCACAGCGAAACAAAATGCTAGTATGTTCGACGAAACAAAACGTACTGGCCCCAGACAAATAAAGAACACAGGTATAAATACACAGGGGATAATGGGGTAGATGGGCGACACCTGGAGGGGGGTGGAGACAAGCACAAAGACAGGTGAAACAGATCAGGGTGTGACAGCTTCACTGGATCAATCTGAAACTTTGCACACACACTGCTGCCATCTAGTGGCCAAAATCAAAATTGCGCCTAAACTGCAATATTATATTATGGCCTTTCTCTTACATTTAAAAAACATTTGAAACCGCATGTTTTTTTTGTATTATCTTTTACCAGAACTAATGTGTTATATTCTCCTACATTAATTTATCCTACATTAATCACATTTCCACAAACTTCAAAGTGTTTCTTTTGAAATGGTATCAAGAATATGTATATCCTTGCTTCAGGTCCTGAGCTACAGGCAGTTAAATTTGGATATGTCATTTTAGACGAAAATTGAAAAAAGGGTCCGATCCATAAGAGGATATTCTAGTGACTTGTGTTATAACATTGTTTTTTTCCACCGAGGCTGCCCTCATGACTACATGGTCACAACCACTTTACTTTGTTGACCCTGGATGTGAGACATAAACGCTGCCTGATTTCGACCCATCTCTTGCATTGGAGTCATTGGAGTGGACTGCATCTCTCGAAGTCTCTCTTCACTGCGGCAGGTAGTCAGGCAGAGAGATAGAGACACTGGGGTGTTGGACTGAAAGATCTCACAAGGAAGTGCTTGTGTGTGATGATAGATACTTTATTATCTGTTAGGACAATGCCTTTGTATCACAGGCACCATGGTGGCAGCAATAGTGTGTGTGTGTTGTGTGTTGTGTTTTGTGTGGGACGTGTGTATGTCGGGATGTATCACTGACTATTTGTCTTGTTTATTATCAGGGCCGCCACTTGCCACAGGGTAGAGAATCATTTTGTAATAAAAGTAGCAATGTGCCTCTCCGCTGTCTCCCGAGGTCTGGTGGTATGAATAAATCTTTGTTACGTGTGTCTAGATGCCCGGGCTGTGGGCAGATCGACTGGAGCTGTCTTTCACCATTGATGTAATGGTTGTGGTGTGTTGAATGCCTTGGATTCTTTTTTCTGCATGACTTAGTACACAAGCACAGTATCTCATGTGAGGGGTGGTATGTACATTGCTGAGATTTACATTGAATTGGAAATCTACGGTGTGCCGTGAGGTTCATCCAACTATGCTGAATACAGCTTTTTCAATCATCAGGGAATTAATGACACAACAGGCCCTGTCTCCTGATACATTCCTTGGCATGTATATTTGCTCCCATTAGGCCTGCATTGTAAACGTTTACAATGCCTGTTGTAAGTAAACTGATAGGGAGTCGATCTGTTAATCAAACAAGGTATGGTAACCCAATTATGTTGAATTAGTTGAAGTAAGTAACAGGAAGCACCCATTTATACCACAACATTTCTTAGTAAATATCAACGGAAACAGTACCGCAAAATAAAGTGATAAAGTGCAACCTAACAGGTAAAATAGCTCAACAATGGTTTGTAAGTTTGTGTTAATTAAACCTATAGCTAAACTCTGTTAATCAAACGAGGTATGGTATAATAATCTTGTTAGAAGCTCAACCATTCAGGACTGATTCTTGGGGTATGCTATGTCATGCTATGTCATGAATGACCAGTCTGGTTTTACCAGGCTATAGGAGAATGCTGTATTATTATTAGACAGACAGACTCCCTCTCAACTGGTCATCATTGCACAGCAGTGACTGAGCCCTCCAACAGGAAGTTCTTAGGTCACATGCCAGATGTAACATTTCACAGTTCCCCCTTTCCTCTCTTCATGCCTAATGACACAATGTTGTGGTGGACTTGTGACTCTCTCCTTCTGATTCTAGATAACACAAACACAGAGGCATTCTCCTCTGTTACATTTTTTTCTTTGATAAGTATTGCCTTACCCTCAAAATACGTGTTGTAGCTATCATATGATGTGTTTATGAAATGCGTTCTTTATGGATATTACGAGAGGTTATGATAAGGTTGCTTCAGCTGTGGTTATGAAATATTTTATAAGGCCATGGAAATGTCTGATTATTCATTATCTGTTTAAAATTCAGTCATTATTATTTATTATAAAAGATCCACATACAAACAACAGCATACAAACGCACACCAACATCCTCAACATCACCCCTGCCCAGACCCACCTGCTCACACCCCCGTCTCCAGCGCCCGCATCACTCTCCGCCACATGGCCTCAAACTGCACCGTTTTTGTTTCTCTTCGTCGCCCACGGCACTTTCAACATATAGTTAATGAAGCATTTGACCTTTATAATTCACAATCATTCTGCTGTAATAGTTCACAGTTAGACTTTGTTCAATGAGCTTCGATTTATGCCAAACCCAGACTAAAATATATCGTTTTCAGCAGAAATTAGATTTTTGTTGATACCTTATGCAGTTTTATTGAGTAGAAAGCAGTGTTAGAAAATATCCCTTGCAATTGATTAGAGCCAAATTCAGAGAAAATTACAGTAAATAAATACAAAACAACACTTCCAATTATTGGTCCTTTCCCTAGGGCACAACCACAGTTTCCTACATAGAATCACATTAGGACGTAGACATTACTGGTGTCTTATATACAACACAGAGCATCTGCTCACTCTAGTGCAATATGGAATTATTAGGTACCAGCTCATAGAGACAGTGGCAGAGGATCTGTTTCTGCTTACCTTTTGACAACTCCGTCACTAAACGTCTAATTACTATTAACTGAAATGTGGAGTAAATGTTTGATTTCATTCTGATAGGACCTGCCAGCTCATAGAGACAGTGGGCTAACTAATGGGAGTGTAAAGTTCAGCTCAGGTGAATCTGTATAAATCCTATAGTTTCTGTAAGTCATATAACTCATAGTTTGACCCAATCTGTCTACCGAAGCATGTATGTCGCGCTGCTCTCCAAGATCACTCATGGCAACTGAGTGGACTGAGTGTGCTGGTTAGATACAGCAGTTTGTTTATGGGCTTGAGGGCATTAGCTGTTCATGGGATGCAGAGGGGATGTAAAGGAGATGTGTGCTTCAATATGTGCTTCACTGATCCCAGTCCAAAGGGATATAAAGAATGAAAGGGGGATTTTCTGTTTACCAGTCTGACCACTGAGTCTAAAAGACCCTATTCACACTGTACATTAATATGCAACATACTGTATATAAAATAACCAGTATACTATATGTCACATTCTTATTGTACTGTGGTTAGATACAAACATCCCTCAAAGAGAGAGATTAGGGTCACATAATGCTCACTGCCACACCCTGATCACAGACATTTCTCATGGGATTATGTGTAAAATTCCACCACAAATCGGACTATTCCAGCCAGACTGTTGTGCCAAGGGAAAACATCCATACAGGCCCAGTGACCGACCCAGCCAGCTAAAAGGCCTAAAAGTTTGCCTCTTTATGACCTCCTAGCCTGCCAACTAATGCTAATCTCCCCATGGCACTAAAAATAACTCCTTGATAATATGTTTTATTCAGAGTTTAAAGCAGATACAAATAGTTGTATTCTGTCTCGGCTTGTCAAAACGACAAAGTCATTATCAGTGCACAAATGTTCACTTGTATTTCCCTCAGATAGGCCTACAACATGTAACTGTCTGTCCGTGCCGTGTAGTCAGTAGTTCATACACAAGGTATATTCACTGGTGTGCTAATGCCAGTTAATCTGTGTATGTCCTGTACATTTAGTCAAAGGCACAGGTGTACATGTTGTTGACCAACCCCTCTTACATCACAGGTACAGTCAACTGCTGTGAGGTGAGTTGGTCCAGGATTCTGGCCATCCTGATATACTCTCTCTCTCTCTCTCTCTCTCTCTCTCTCTCTCTCTCTCTCTCTCTCTCTCTCTCTCTCTCTCTCTCTCTCTCTCTCTCTCTCTCTCTCTCTCTCTCTCTCTCTCTCTCTCTCTCAGTACTCTGGTCATCCTGTTCTGATAGCAGCTGCAGGGGCAGTCGGGGCTTAAAGGGAGTTGTCAAGGAGATGATAAGCTGTCTATCCCTCAGCATCAGGAATTGGCCTTGTCTCTCTCCTGTCTGAGTGGATGGAAGCTGTTTGAGCATTACACCAGATTTACCTCTGATCTGGCATGCTGTTTGTTCCGCCCAATTAGGTTTTATGAGTGGCGCGCTCTGCGACCCCGCTAGGCCCTGGTAATGCTCCATCAACAGAAAAAGCAGTACTCTTACAACAGCAGCATCAGTCACTGTCACTTATAGAGTTCCCTGTTTAGTGGAGTTCCTTCTTCTATAGCGGGTTTGGTAAACTAGGTTTGGCCTCGGGAAAATTTTTTATGAGCTAATAATCGGCGGGCCAGAACATAATTTGCATAATAGCACAATGAATAGGTCTACACTACAAATTGAACAACATTATTAACACATCTGATTAGTGCATAATGAATTCAATGACAATAAATAATAATTTCGATCTGATTACACTCATAAAATCACCATCATCAATGATTATTTTTGTCTATTTCTCTGTGTTTTGATTGGTGGGGAAAAAGGTCTACCTACGTAGCCTACTATAGGCTACTCTACTTTTTTTAACGTCAACATTCGTTCAGAACAATTATTTTGCTAGCAAGAGAAAATGCCGCTCTCAAAAAGTATCAAAGAAAGGTGGATAATGAAAAGGTTCAGGGAAGAGATATGCATTCATCTTACCATGTTTCTCCAATGCCATGCCAGTGTGTCTCATTTGCAATGAAAATGTCGCTTTTTTTCAAGGAATTCAATCTCATACGTCATTATAATTCTAAGCGTGATACTTTCAAAGTCGCTTTACTGCCCCAGACAGAGGCCCGACGCAGAATAATTTAAACATTAACTGCAAGCTACACATGGCAGCCGAATCATCCTTCATGGCCTGACCCAACAACAAAAGGTCACAAGTACCTCCCTAAAAGCGTCCTGTTTTCTGACCAAGCACAACATGCCCTTCACAGACACGGAGGTATTTAAAGTGCATGGTGACAGTTTTGGAGGAGTTGGCTACCGGCAAGTCTATGGATAGCATAATTGGATGGGCTCAATCAGGCTGAGAATTTGTCCCTGGATATTGATGAGAGTACTGACAACACCGATGTAGCACAGTTGTGTGCATCATCAAGCAGCTGAGGGACATCTTCTCCACCAGATTTGAAGACTACAGCATGCCCAATGATATCATTACGTTTGTACATGATCCTATCATAATCCGCACAATTGGAGAATTATCCTCCCTTACTAAGAAAACGATACCCTCGCTGGACGAGGCTGCAATTCAAACTGAGCTGATTGAATTCCAGATATCGAGCCAAATCAGCAATGTGCAATGTGTGCGTTTTTGGGTGGCATGCTCAGAGGAATACAGCCAGTGCTTGACTTGGACTGAAATAGGTGCCGATACTCATGTTGGGTGCCAGTACTGTTTATATTTAGGTGCAGGAGCTCCACAATACTTTAGAGCTAATATTCTATAAGAGGAACAGGAGCTCAAGTAGTAGAAATGTGAGGCGCCTGTACTCAGCTCCTATGAGCTGCTGCCCAAATCATGCAGTGAATACAACACAATCAAGAACCAACACAATAAAGAATAACATCTGCAGGTTCTCTTTTTGCTCTATAAACGCAATCAAGACTCACGACCGGAACCGATACAACATTTTTTGGCCAGTTGCCACTGTAAGTAGGCTTAATTAAAAAATACCACTTCTATTAGGACACATATATTTTCTAAGCCAGTTAAGTCATTTTTTAAAGGCTTGAAAGAAATAGACTCCATTTAAGCCCTCTTGTTGTTTGTAAAGTCTAATTAAAATGAAGATTATTGTTGAAATGAATTACTCAACTGGTGTAGGCTTTCTCCATCTGTTGCTGGGCGCCACTTGCATAACAAGTTAACTATATTTTCAGCACCAGGCGCTGTTCACCTCCTATTGATTGCGCTGCAGTTGCAACTTTACTTTTCAGCCCCACAAAATGGCCCGCTGCCTGCTTTATTAGTTGACTGTCTCCTGCATTCTCTCTCCTCATGAATGAAAGTTAAAATGTAACTTTTTCATTATTTAGGTGGGGTAACTTCCTTCTTGGGACATTGTATTTGGGACTTTTTGCATCTTGGGGCCGAGATTTTAAAACAAATAAAAAAATATTCATAATTAATTTGGGGGGCTTTGGGGGGGCAAATAATATTGCCAGATTTGGCCCGCTGCCGTTAGTTGGGGAACCCTGTTCTATAGAGACCACCATAAGACCTATACCTTCTGAGACCAATTTAATGGGTGATGGAAAGTCTAGTTTTGCCATGTTTTTGGCAGTGCATCTAATGGAGGTAATAATAAATAGTGTTATAATGTGTCTAACACATTATAGGATCAACATAGCATCGTTTCCTCCTATCTTCCACAGTCTATATATACGGTATACCACTCCTCTGCTGTCTGAAAGGAGAAAGTGAGTCTTCATGATGTGAGGAAAGAGATCTGGCATAGGGAATGGTAGGGCATGATGAGGATGGGGATGGTAAGGGGGGCTAGTGAGGCCTTTAATCGTGGTTGTGATGGCCCACGAACCCGAAGAGGAGGTGCAGAATTTCACACCCACTTTAGATGTCCCGATTACTAGGGCTAGAGCTGTGACCCTCTCACCTCTCCCAATCCAAACCTGTCAAGTTTATCCGTGCTGCTGTCATTCAGTGAGCAGATGCTACGTATGTTCTGTTTGATATGGCTCACCTTTCAACTGCGCAGCCACCTCATGCATCATGCTATCAGCACGAGACAAGCCCGTGCTACTAAATCAAGCCCAGAGGACAAGTATAGCTCACTGAAACACCTTTACACAGACACACTTTGTGACACGTTTCAATAATAAATGTCCTCATTTTCTTTACACACATATGAAATGTCCCTCATCCCCTGCTCTTTAAGCACCTCATCATGTGGTATATATGAAGCATATTTGAGCTCCCTATGGGAAGAAGCTGAGAGTGCATAGAGCTATCTTTCTCTGCATCAGCATAAAACCTCCCGGAGAAATCAGCACTACATATCGATCAATGGGAAGTGAGCAGTATATGTTATCCATTACCAAAGGCCTGCTTCAGGCCTTGTATTAGAGGGTTATTTGTTACCTGCAAACGCATTTGGCTGTGCTCCAATTTGGCCTCCGGAGTAAACTGTTCCCCAGCTGTGTTTAATGTATGTGTGTTATATACCCTCCTATAGAATTGCTTTCCACCGTTCCTATAGCGGAGGTAATGGAAAACAGAAACCAGACAGCCAGGGGTAAGGAATATCTTGACTTCATAATGATTCCAACACTCTGCCACCTATTTCAGAACAAAAATATATTCTCACATGAGTTGGCTTTAAGCATAGATGCATCTATTTTTTACCACGTTCTCAGCTTTGTTTGATGCCAGTCTGTTAGAAAGCTTGTGAGAAAAGGTGTCTTGACAGGAGTCTTTCTTCAAAAGCGGAACAGTGCCTTAGTTTCAAGCCTGCCTCTAGAGCCATGGAGTTGCTTGTCTATTTCTCAAGCACCGATGTGCGATACTGGGATGAAAAGACAACGGCTGATTTGAGACAAGTTTCTTGACAGGATGGATTAATTCCTGTACAAATGGAAGGTGGTTTCGGGGGTATCGTTGGTGATCCAAGCAGGGTTACTGTCCTTTACTCAGTGTCCCCTAGCACAGTGTTTCCCAACCCAGGTCTCCGTGTACCCCCAGCAGCACACATTTACATTGTAGCCCTGGACAAACACACCTCATTCAACTCACTGAGGGCTTGATGATTAGTTGACAAGTTGAAAATGTGTACTGTTGGAGGTACTCCAGGACCAGGGTTGGGAAACATTGTGCCCAGCATATCAGTTAAGCTGCTATATTCTTATAGTTGGTTATTTTGTGGCTTAGAAATGTCATTTTCAGAAAAGTGTCCTGCTATGGGTTGAGATAATTAAGAAGAGTTCAGTGCTATGTAACAATTAGAACCAAGGTGAGAGAATGGAATCAAATGTTTTTCAGAACTAATATAAAATATGCCATTTAGCAAACACTTTTATCCAAAGCAACTTACAGTCATGCTTAAATAAATGTTGATACATTGGTCCTGGGAATCAAACTCACCACCCTGGCGGTACAAGCGCCATGCTCTAACAACTTAGCTACAAAGGATCACTGTCTGAATCCTTGAGACGGTGGCCTTCTCTGACACACAGACAGACTGCTCTTGAGACAGCAGAGTAATTTACACTCAATTTGAAGGCAATCACTGGGCACCTCTCTCCCAGATAGAGTTAAGGGTCCTTCAGTCCTTCAACCAGGGCTGTGACACATACCTCCCTGTCTTTCTTTTTACACAAAGGAAGTGGATATATTCTGTGCATGTACACAAACAATAAGCATAGATACAATGCCTTATTCACACCCCTTGACTTTTTCCACATTTTGCTGTGTGACAGCCTGAATTTAAAATGGATGAAATTGAGATTTTGTGACTGGCCTACACACTATACTCCATAATGGCAAAGAGGAATTATGATTTTAGACATTTTAACCAATTAATAAAAAATGAACAGCTGAAATGTCTCAATAATATTTAACCCCTTTGTTATGGCAAGCCTAAATATGTTCAGGAGTTAAAATGTGCTAAACAAGTCACATAATAAGTTGCATGGACACATTCTGTGTGCAGTAATAGTGTTTAACATGATTTTTTTTGTTATGACTACCTCATCTATGTACCCCACACATACAATTATGTGAATTTTAATAACAGATTCAGCCACAAAGACCAGGGAGGTTTTCCAATCCCTCGCAAAGAAGGGTACCTATTGAAATAGCAGACATTGAATATTCCTTTGAGCATGGTGAAGTTATTAATTAAACTTATCAATACACCCAGTCAATACAAGGATACAGGCGCCCTTCCTAATTCAGTTGCCGGAGAGGAAGGACACCACTCAGAGATTTCACCATGAGGTCAATGGGGATTTTAAAACAGTTACAGAGTTTAATGGCTGTGATAGGAGAAACCTGAGGATGGGTCATCAGCATGGTAGTTACTCCACAATACTAACCTAAATGACAGCGTGAAAAGAAGGAAGCCTGTACAGAATAAAAATATTCCAGAACATGCATCCTGTTTGCAATAAGGCACTAAAGTCAAAAGAAACGTAATAGAGCTAAGTACAGGCAAAATCCTAGAGGAAAACCCAGTTTATTCTGCTTTCCAACAGACACTGGGAGATACATTCACCTTTCAGCAGGACAATAACCTAAAACACAAGGCTAAATATACACTGGAGTTGCTTACCAAGATTACATTGAATCTTAAATCGGCTTGAAAATCTATGGCAAGACTTGAAAATGGCTGTCTAGCAATGGCGAACAACCAATTTGACAGAGCTTGACGAATTTTAAAAATAGTGCAAATATTGTACAATTCAGGTGTGCAAAGCTCTAAAGAAGTAAACTTGCTTCAGTTCTGCTGCCACCTAGCCGAACTCGGCTAGCCGAACCGAATGAGTGTGCTCACATACTCCATTAAAAGACCTTTGCTTGAAAAATGAGAAAAAAGCGGCAATAGTACTATTGGTCCATTTTGAGACGCCATAGCCAGTATACACTTCCTCAAAATAGTCAGAATTAATCTAACATATCTCAAGAAATCTGTCATTAATTTCGACGTTTTGACTTGAGTCAGGTCAAGCAATTTTACATCTAACTAAGATATTTGGTGCATTATTTATCCCCAAAAATGTTTTCATGAAAACTAGTCTTCTCTTGTTGAAGGATAACAAAGACTTTATTAAATAACCCCTATTGTTGACCAATCACCGACACGGGGGTGTAAACTTTAGAACTTCGGCTTTCCTCCATAAGAAATCCCCAAAACAGATGAAAAAAACCCTCACCAAAGTTCAAAATGAAGAAAAAAAACGGCACAAAATGTCATCAAAATAATATGTACGTACTCTTCCAAACTGTTTCGGCTGGGAAGCATGCGGACACCTTTAGAGACTTACCCAGAAAGACTCACAGCTGTAATCGCTGCCAAAGGTGATTCTAACCTATACTGACACAGGGGTGTGAATACTCATGCAAATTAGATATTTCTGTATTTCATTTTTAATACATTTGCAACAATTTCAGAAAACATGTTTTCACTTTATCATTATGGGGTATTGTGTGTAGATGGGTGAAAAAAATGAATTTAATCCATTTTGAATTCAGGCTGTAACACAACATAATGTTTAATAAGTCAATGGGTGTGAATACTTTCTGAAGGCACTATATATGCTTTCTTGACTCTCATCGTGGCCATATGGGGTCAACCACTGAGTTTGTATGTTACATAGAGAGACTTTCCAGAAAATGGGATTAGTTGAGCTCTATCTTTTTAGTGACGCATGTGGATCATGACAAGCCCATGATCAGATGGATTTCAGATCAATATTAGACCATGACTAGGCAGACGATCATGTGGCTGTCTGTTGTTATGAGGCCATTGTTGTGGTGTGATTTATCTGCCCTGTGGTACAGTTCATTTTAAATGACCATACTTACTGATTACTCCATGGCTCACCACATGCTGTTGACTGAGATTCTTTGAAATGCAGGGCTTGTGTTGATGATATTTGACAATATTGATTTGTTATTTCTTTTGCTTCTCTGACCCTTTCTTTTCTTTCTCTCTGACTCTCACTCTCATCCCTCCCTCCTCGTCTGGGCCTTGTTCAGATCTGAGATGAGACAGAGACAGCCAGTCAGCAGAGACAAGAAATGGCAAAGGCTACTTTCATTCACTCTGTCTCTCAGTTTTCAACCCACCCAAAATGAAGGGTAGAGTATTGAAAAGTGACAATAGAATAAAAATAGATGTTGGTATGATGAGTTAGACATCATTCATTTTTCAGTGATGAATGTACGACTTAATGTTTGTTTCTGAGACGTTTGTATTAAAGCCTTATGTGTGTGTGGAACACAAGGGTTTGTGATTAAAAAAAAAACATTTCTTAAACTTGCCAAAGTAACTGAATGGCTGCTTTACACCTGTGATTTAGTTGAACAGCCAATCAGTGTGGAGTGGCAGCCACTGCTTTTTGCTGTTGCTTAGGGAGATAATGAAACTGCCCTGGGCTGACAGGAATGGTGTGGCTCTGGTATCAAAATGGAAGTCCCATCCTCCATCCTCCACTGCAATAATCTTTCACTTTCACCACTTCAGCCCAGTTTTTTTGGCGGCAGAAAAATGAACAGTTGAGACTCAGCCGTTTAGGATATCAGACTCTTTTATGCTCTCTAACATGACTGGATCACATATGGTATATTGCAGATCTGATATTTAGACCACCTAATTACAGCTAGAACTATATGAGGAAGACATTTGGACTCAATGTAACTCTCTTGACAGGCTATATGATATGTGCAATGCCAGAGAAACAACCAAACAATGCTTATCGCTTTGTCATATGCATATTAGCATTTTCATAGCCTGTCCTCAGTGTTCGTCATTGGATTTAAAGATACACACTCCCTGTGTGTGTTCTTTACTAAGTGATAAATAGGTGTGTTATAGAATTACTGGTACTATCATCCAAAGGGATATTAAATTGTCATTTCCAACAGTAGGAGGACATTTAGACAGCACTGGTGTGATGTACTGTTACTGTATGAGTCACAGTTGCATTGACGTCACAACATTACCTCTGATTAATCACATCTCCTGCCTTATTTGTGCTGTGCTTCATAACATTGAGATATACTTGATCACTTACTGTTGTACAATACATGTCATTAATAATATTACTGTAGAAATATGGTCTGCGTCCCAAATATTAGGAAGGTGTTCTTTATGTTTTGTACACTCAGTGTATCGGGAATAGGGTGCCATTTGGGACACAGGCATGTTGTCTGTGTCTGCTCAACCACTGAGCCTCTGTCTGCCTGTAACACTCTAAAGCAAAAATAGTGGTTTAGCCTTGAATTTAGCCCTGATTTGAGGTTGTTTTGGCACTATTTCATCTTGCGTTAATAACCTCTACTAGATCAGTGTCCCAAAAACGGGAAACCTGTTGTTCAATATGCAATATTTGACTAAAATGTCGTTGTAAACAACAGCCAACATTCCGGGACATAGACATGTCTTATATCGTTAGAAAGGTAACATGATTGTTAATCTAACTGCAGTGTCCAATTTACAGTTGCTATTACAGTGAAAAAATACCATGCTATTGTTTGAGGATAATGCACAACAGCAAAACACTTTTATCAAGACAACTGACTTGATACATTCACCTCTGACGGTAAATAACAAACTTACATTCAGTAATCTTGCTCTGATTTGTCATTCTGAGGGTCCTGGAGATAAAATGTAGCATCGTTTTGTTTGTTAAAATCAATTTTTATATCCTAACATGTTCCATGTTGTTTACAGCATTTTGCATGAATTCTGACTCTTTCAACTTGCAACAAAACAATTTATGAAATCTAATTGGCAAAGCTTTGGTTAACCCGGTCAAGTTCGGTTTCTGTGCAATCCTCAGATGGTCTAGAAGGTCACCAAACTTGTTTCGTCATTCTACATTACATATTGGCTACACAACACGTCAATTAGCCCATGAACGTCAGCCATCATTACGCACAAATGAGACAAGCGGTGTTCACTTGATTGACGGTGTCTCGGTCCAATGACAACCTATCGTTTTGAAACATAGCTAGATAGCCAATGAGCTGGGCTTTACAGTAGTATGTGAACGCCCTTTGTACGACAAACAGCCGTCATGCTAGAGCTGTGCGCAACAGTATTTATTCTCAAAGGGAAAGCAAACAGGACGCACAGTGGTTTACATTACGCAGCGTTTCATTCTCTTTTACAAACGTTTCTCAAAACTGAAAAAGTAAAACATGGCTACTAAGAGTGTAAAAACTAAATCTAAGTCCAAGTAAACAAATTTCGATGAGATTATTGCAGAAATTGACCGGGACAGTGACATTGAACGAATGGATGAGGACTCTGAGTGAGCGCAGTTTTGATTCCAGCACGGAATAAACGTTTTTGGAAGGAAAATATCCTAGATCCCTTTCCTTTCCCTTAAAATACCTTTTTGCTTCTGTAAAAGTATTGATGCAGGGCTCACCCCCGCTAAAATAAAGGTTAAATAAAAATAAGTAAACATAAATGTGAGATCTAACTGAATTAAAAAAAAATCCTCAATAGTGGTATAGGTGAGGATGGTCTCAAATGACCTCTGGGAGCCAACTCCAAAGAGACCACATTCAAGTCCTCCATCCCCCACTCATTCAAACGTAGGAACTAGTTCCTCCAGTCTGACCTCTGCTGCTGTCTCTGGCTCCGCACCCACCCCCGCCTGGCCAAAATACGTAACTGCAGACCTGAATGTGCCTCAGGGCAAAAAGAGCACAGCAGGGAGGCGTCGTTGTACAGTACTCTGTGCCACAAGAAATCTCCCATCACCTGCACTATCTGTGCTGTTACCCTCTGCTTCACAGCAGAAATGGACTGCTATGGGACTTGGCATCAGCAGCCCAATCTTGTGTTGAGGACTGTGGGTGTTCTAAATACTCTAACTGTAAATAGTGTGTAAATGTGTGGTTTCGTCACGTCACCTCTTAGGACCTTTTATATAGGGAAGCTAATGATCCATCATGTATGACATTCCTGGGAGTATGTAAACTTACATTTTTTATTACCATAGCATTTTTGTATGTTCTCTGTAGTTATGTACTTGAAAATGTATCAATTGACCAATTCGGCCATTTGGGTACATTTGGGCAAACTCGTGAGGGACACCTGGGAGAATTCATTTAAAATATGATGTATCTCTCTCATTCTCAAATGTATCAGCCTGAAACTGTGCACACACACTGTAGCCCTATTGTGGACAACATCTAAATTGTCCCTAGATACCTATCTCAATGTATAGCCTTTATTTTGCATTTCAAATATGATGCAACAAAAATAAAAATAGAAAACGCATTTTTGTATTTATTTTCTCTTTTACCAGATCTATTGTGTTATATTCTCCTACATTTCTTTCACATCTCCACAAACTTCAAAGTGTTTCTTTTAAACTAGTATCAAGAATATGCATATCCTTGCTTCAGGTCCTGAGCAGGCAGTTAGATTTGGGTATGTCATTTTAGACGGAAGTTGAGATGAAGGGTCCTATCCAGAAGAGGTTTTAAGATGGGTGTATCAGCTCTGTGTCTGTCATTTTTTTAGGTTAGAGGCTGTGGACTTGCTAAGAGGAGTGTTGCAAAACCGATTAACTAGCCTGCTAATATTGCTGCACTCGCTAAGTCAATCAAATCATCAAATCTAATTGTATTTGTCATGTACACATATTTTGCAAATGTTATTGCAGGTGCAGTGAAATTGTTATGTTTTGTGGCTCCAACATTGCAGTAATACATAACAAAACAATACACACAAATCCCCAAAATAAAAAGAACGAAATTAAGAAATATCAGAACAAGCTATGTCAGAGTCCGGAATATATTTCCACATTTTGTTACGGCCTTATTCTAAAATGTATTAAATATATTTTTTACCTCTTCAATCTACACACAAAACCCCATAATGACAAAGCAAAAACAGATTTTTAGAAATGTTTGCTAATTTATAAAAAGGAACCCGCTAATATCACATTGACATAAGTATTCAGACCCTTTACTCAGTACTTTGTTGAAGAACACAGTGGGAACACCATCCTCTATGCACTTCCTGATTAACTCAGTCAATGAGTCAGTGTATACATCCATACTATTTCCAAAGGTAACCCGGAACATTTTGATTGGTCAGAACAAAGTTGAATAGTCCTTACCACGGGTACTTCCTTTTTAAGTTTCTGCCTATAGGAGGGGGAGGAGCAAAATGGAGGTGTGATCTGTTTTGGCAAAAGGAGGGCGGGGTAGGGCCTTGTGGCCATCGCAGGAATGGGGAATAGCAATGTTCAATTGTGCTCAATGCCCGAGTAGCACAGGAGATGTGTTGATAGAACTTCGGGTAGCGTTTACCTCAGATTTCCTTTATTAAAGTCCCCAGATAAAATAAATGCAGCCTCACAAAATGTGGTATCCAGTGTAGTTCCTTGAGAGCTGTTGTGGTGTCGGCTTGGGGAAATATACACGGACGTGATGGTGACTGAAGAAAATTATCTCGGGAGGTAATGCGGTCGTCATTTTATAGTGAGGCCTTCCAGATCGGGAGAACAAAAGGACTTGAGTTCCTGTACGTTTCCACAATCACACCATGGGTACTTAATCATAAAACATAAACCTCCACCTTTCTTTATCTCTGAGAATTCTTTCTTCCTGTCTGCGCGATGGACGGAGAACCCCGCTGGCTGAATGGACAGGGACAGTATATCCAGAGAGAGCCATGATTCAGTAAAACAGAGTATTTTACAGTCCCTGATGTCTCTCTGGAAGGAAATCCCTGCCCTGTGCTTGTCTAGGGGTCTTAGGTCTAGCTAACTGGTCTTTAACCTGATTTGATGTGTGCATTAATATGAGAAGTAAGCGTATGCTATCAGGTGTTGAATTTACATGCGCCCAGGAGACCTTTTCACACTATGACAGATTCTCTAGAGGTTTCGAGAGAATACCCTTGGCTATACCTTTTTTCATAATGTGAACTTGCAAACTTGCTACGTCTCTACCGCTACCTCCGGAGGTAGTGCATGACACTCGCCCGACAGTTGCCCCACTCCGAACAGGGCTGTGTCTCGTTCAGTCCAACACGCCTACAGTATAAATGGTAATATCAGAGCAATTATTTTGAAACAGCTGAAATGCATAGATTTGTTTTATTGAGGTTTTACAAATAGACAACAACTGCGATACGATGATAGAACTACAGTAATAACAGGGCTGAGCTTGTCATCACTATTTTGTAATTTCAGTCAATCATTTTTTATTAAAAAGGCCTAGGTAGCCACCCAAAGTTTGAAAATAAACCTCATTTGATCATATTCACATTTTCTCAGAACACAAATAAATGGGCCTATATTAGGCTATAAATACATAGCTTAGGCTATAAATACATGATGTTACCTCTTTGTTTCCCTTTACCAGGTCCAGAAAGGATCTAGGCTACCTGCGGCTGTGGTTGTTATAGGCTGCAGTTGATCAGACTGAAGCACAAATTAATTGTGCACAAGTTGACAAATCATGAGCCATAATGTATTAATGTTTTGGGGTGTCAGGTATGGGCTTCCATATAAAACAGCTTGTCACTTGTCGCAACTTGGCAGTGAATTCACTTATATATTATTCAGTCACAATTTGCTTTTACCACATGTAGGCCAAATGATTTGCATGATATTGGTAAAAATGAAGCTTGACCTGTTGTTATGTTGTGAGGTAGGCCTACTCAATTGGCAGCACCTGATATGCTCATCAAAGCTTCCTGATATGCTCACCCCCCTGTGTTTGGTTGATATGAACTGGTTCAAAAGAGCAGATTCAGCCAACATCATACATGTAAAGCCATGGGGAAAGCCACTGTTGATGATGTAAATGGCAATGCTGAATATGAATACCCCCTTGACAAGTAGAGAATAGGGAGTGTGTTGGAAAAACTCTTCAGATGAATTTTATTATTGCAAGAGTTGATGAAACATTGATGTGAAGTTTGACATATTTACATGACTTATTTAGAGAAATGCAACGTTCGCTGTCTGTCTGTATATAATAGGAATACTATACACCTGGTGTACAAAACATTAAGGACACCTGCTTTTTCCATGACATAGACTGACCAGGTGAATCCAGCTGAAAGCTATGATCCCTTATTGATGTCACCTGATAAATCCTCTTCAATCGGTGTAGATGAAGGGGAGAAGACAGGTTAAAGAAGGATTTTTAAGCCTTAAGACAATTGAGACATAAATTGTAGATAGATTATGTATGTGGGCCATTCACAGGGTGAATGGGTAAGACAAAAAGTGCCAGGCACACCGGTTTGTGTCAAGAACTGCAACGCTGCTGGGTTTTTCACGTTCAACAGTTTCCCGTGTGTATCAAGGATAGGGTTGCACATTTTGGGGAATATTCAGAGGTGGAAACTTTCCGTGGGAATTAACGGGAATATATGGGAATTAAAGGGAATATATGGGAATTAACGGAAATATATGCAAATTAATATTAATTCCATTTAAATGTTGATGTTTTTTGCATTGGATATATTTACCATATCATATGGAGACAGAGACATAACTCTTTTACCTTATCATAAGTAGACATAGTTGCAAATGATTAAATCCTTCCAATAGAAATAAAAAAAACAATTTAGTTACGAATTGAACTTTAATTAAATGAGTTGACTCTTCACATCGGATGATTTCACTGAACAACAAAAGGAAGGGAATATTGAATGATCCCCAATGATCCATCGCATCTCCCAGAAACGTTTTCAACATACATCTGAACAATGATAGTCTAGAAACTAAAGCTTTGGTTGTCTTCCTCTCAGGCTTCCATGCCTTCTCCCTGGACCTCCTCAATGTCCACCTCTTGAACATCACTCTGAGTCCTCATCTTCACTGTCACTTTCCAACCTTGTTGAGGATGGCTTGTTCTCAGGCTCAAAAAACCTCAAATTTGTCTGGGAACGCCACCAACCCTAAATCCGTAACCATGGGCACCCTCATAGATATCATCCTGACCAACTTGCCCTCTAAATACACCTCTGATATCTTCAACCAGGATCTCAGTGATCACTGCCTCATTGCCTGCGTCCGTAATGGGTCCGTGGTCAAACGAACAACCCCTTATCACTGTCAAATGCCCCCTAATACACTTCAGCGAGCAGGCCTTTCTAATCGACCTGGCCGGGATATCCTGGAAGGGTATTGACCTCATCCCGTCAGTAGAGGATGCCTGGTTGCTCTTTAAAAGTGCTTTCCTCACCATCTTAAATAAGCATGCCCCATTCAAAAAAATGTAGAACTAAAAACAGATATAGCCCTTGGTTCACCCCAGACTTGACTGCCCTTGACCAGCACAAAAACATCCTGTAGCGTACTGCATTTGTATCGAATAGCCCCCGCGATATGCAACTTTTCAGGGAAGTCAGGAACCAATATACACAGTCAGTTAGGAAAGATAAGGCTAGCTTTTTCAAACAGAAATTTGCATCCTGTAGCACTAATTCCAAAAAGTTTTGGGATGCTGTAAAGTCCATGGAGAATAAGAGCACCTCCTCCCAGCTGCCCACTGCACTGAGGCTAGGAAACACTGTCACCACCGATAAATCTACGATAATTGATCATTTCAATAAGCCTTTTTCTACGGCTGGCCATGCTTTCCACCTGGCTACCCCTAACCCCTGTTTATCCTTCACCCAAATCCAGACAGCTGATATTCTTAAAAAGCTGCAAAATCTGGACCCATACAAATCAGCCGGCTAGACAATCTAGACACTCTCTTTCTAAAATAATCCACATAAATTGTTGCAACCCATATTACTAGCCTGTTCAACCAAATCTTTCGTATCGTCTGAGATCCCCAAAGATTGGAAAGTTGCCGCGGTCATCCCCCTCTTCAAAGGGGTGACACTCTAGACCCAAACTGTTATAGACCTATATCCATCCTGCCCTTCCTTTCTAAAATCTTCGAAAGCCAAGTTAACAAACAGATCACCGACCATTTCGAATCCCACTGTACCTTTTCCACTATGCAATCTGGTTTCTGAGCTGGTCATGGGTGCACCTCAGCCACGCTCAAGGTCCTAAATGATATCATAACCGCCATCAATAAAAGACAGTACTGTGCAGCCGTCTTCATCGACCTAGCCAAGGATTTCGACTCTGTCAATCACCGCATTCTTACCGGCAGACTCAATAGCCTTGGTTTCTCAAATAACTGCCTCGCCTGGTTCACCAACTACTTCTCAGATAGAGTTCAGTGTGGCAAATCAGAGGGCCTGTTGTCCGGACCTCTGGCACAGGGGTCAATTCTCGGGCCGATTCTTTTCTCTGTATATATCAGTGATGTCGCTCTTGCTGCTGGTGATTCTCTGATCCACCTCTATGCCAAGGACACCATTCTGTATACATCTGGCCCTTCTTTGGACACTGTGTTAATAAACCTCCAAATGAGCTTCAATGACATATAACACTCCTTCCATGGCCTCCAACTGCTTTTAAATGCTAGTAAAACTAAATGCATGCTCTTCAACCGATTGCTGCCCGCACCCGCCCGCCCGACTAGCATCACTACTCTGGACGGTTCTGAATATGTGGACAACAACAAATACCTAGGTGTCTGATTAGACTGTAAACTCTCCTTCCAGACTCACATTAAGCATCTCCAATCCAAAATTAAATCTAGAATCGTCTTCCTATTTCGCAACAAAGCCTCCTTCAAACATACCCTCATAAAACTGACTATCCTACCAATCCTTGACTTCGGCGATGTCATTTACAAAATAGCCTCCAACACTCTACTCAGCAAATTAGATGTAGTCTATCACAGTGCCATACGTTTTGTCACCAAAGCCCCATATACTACCCACCACTGCGACCTGTATGCTCTCGTTGGCTGGCCATCGCTTCATATTCGTTGCCAAAACCATCTATAAGGTCATCTATAGGTCTTTGCTAGGTAAAGCCCCGCCTTATCTCAGCTCACTGGTCATCATAGCAACACCCACCCATAGCACGCGCTCCAGCAGGTATATTTCACTGGTCATCCCCAAAGCCAACACCTCTTTCCAGTTCTCTGCTGCCAACGACTGGAACAAATTGTAAAAATCACTGAAGCTGGAGACTTATATCTCCCTCTCTAACTTTAAGCATCAGTTGTCAGAGCTGTGCCTGTACACAGCCCCTCTGTAAATAGCACACCCAACTACGTCATCCCCATGTCATCCCCAAATTGTTTTGCTCTTTTGCACCCCAGTATCTCTACTTGCACGTTCATCATCTGCACATCTATCAATCCAGTGTTAATGCTAAATTGTAATTATTTTGCCTCTATGGCCTATTTATTTCCTTACCTCCCTAGTCTTACTACATTTGCACACACTGTACATAGATTTTTCTATTGTGTTATTGACTGTACGTTTGTTTATCCCATGTGTAACTCTGTGTTGTTGTTTTTGTCACTCTGCTTTGCTTTATCTTGGCCAGGTCACAGTTGTAAATGAGAACTTGTTCTGGCCTACCTGGTTAAATAAAGGTGAATTTTTTTTAATGAAAATACACTTTTAAAAAAAATTCAACCCTTGTATTGGTCAGCCTGTTGCGTACTTTGGTGTGTGTGTTCCCAAACACGGACCAGTTGCGCTCTGAGGCGGCTGATGTTGGTGGCATTTGGAGGATGATGGAGGCAACAGGGGAAAGAGCCTCAGATCCACAAAGTCCCTTCCACCAGGTGGCTGATGAGATATGTTGGCATGACTTCCATATTGCATCTCCATCCCAAAGCCCTTGCTTGGAAGTGTACTTCGCCAGACTGCCAAGAACCTTGCCCTCATCCAGGCCAACGTGGCGAGACATGGTAGTGATGACACCATAGGCCTTGTTGATCTCTGCACCACACAGGATGCTCTTGCCAGCATACTTGGTGTCCAACATGCACGCTGCAGCATGTATGGGCTTCAGGCAGAAGTCTTCACGCTTTTTGATGTATTTCAGAACTGCAGTTTACTCTGCTTGGATTAACAGTGAAGTGGGCAGGGCAGTACAGATTTCTTACATCTGCAAGCAGAGTCTGACTCTGAACATCAGACAGGATGGCATTGTCTCCCTCAATCCGTGCAATGGCTACTGCTATAGGTTTCAGGAGTTTCAGGCTGCTTACCAGTCTCTCCCAAAATACATCATCCAGGAGGATCCTCTTGATGGGGCTGTCCATATCGGCAGACTAAGATATGGCCAGTTCTTGGAGAGACTCCTTCCCTTCCAGGAGACTGTCTAACATGATGACAACACCACCCCATCGGGTGTTGCTGGGCAGCTTCAATGTGGTACTCTTATTCTTCTCACTTTGCTAGGTGAGGTAGATTGCTGCTATAGCTTGATGACCCTTCACATACCTAAACATTTTCTTTGCTCTCTTGTAGAGTGTATCCATTGTTTTCAGTGCCATGATGTCCTTGAGGAGCAGATTCAATGCATGAGCAGCACAGCCAATGGGTGTGATGTGATGGTAGGACTGCTCCACTTTAGACCAAGCAGCCTTCATGTTCACAGCATTGTTTGTCACCAGTGCAAATACCTTCTGTGGTCCAAGGTCATTGATGACTGCCTTCAGCTCATCTGCAATATAGAGACAAGCGTGTCTGTTGTCCCTTGTGTCTGTGCTCTTGTCGAATACTGGTTGAGGGGTGGAGATGATTTGACCATCCATCAGAGATTATTGCAATACAGTCTGCTTTCTCTATGATTTGCTTGGCCTTCACTTGAACTCTGTGTAGCTCTGCATCCAGCAAATGAGTAGAAAAAGCATGTCTGGTTGGAGGGCTGGGCGAAGAACATTCAGAAATCTCTTCCAATACACATTGCTTGTGAGCATCAGAGGTGAACCAGTTGCATACACAGCTCGAGCAAGACATTCATCAGCATTTCTCTCACCATGTTCCTCCATCGAGTCAAAAACACTTCAGATTCCAGGAGGACCATGAGCTGTTATTATCGATAAGGTGTCTGATTCATCATTTTCACCTCGAATAGAAGTAGAGGGACTTTTGTCAAGGTTGCTTGTTGTGAGCACTGAGGGAACTTTATGCACTTAGCCAGATGATTCTGCATCTTTGTTGCATTCTTTACATATGATTTGGCACAGTATATGCAAATGTACACAGCTTTTCCTTCTACATTAGCTGCAGTGAAATGTCTCCACATATCAAATAGTGCCCGTGGGCTTTTCCTGTAAAGACTTGAAAAAATTGAGTAAAAAAACAACAAATACAATTCCATGTACAGATAAATAGTTAAGCAGTTAGATTAAACAACTCCTTTGTAAGATAAATGTTTTAAAATGAAACATGTATGGAAATAGGTGACTTAACACTCCTCAATTAGCAGGCTCAAGCAAGCTAAAACCCACATGGTAACAAAAACTAACTAGCAGAAATTGTTAACAAGTTAGAAATTATTTAAACACACTTTGCTGTAGGCTACTATTTACTAGTTAACAAAAAATTATGTATGTCATATAAAATATTTTCACAATATTTTCAATATATTTCAACAGATTGTGGAGTCAATTTCCTGACAAATTGAGGCTGTTCTGAGAGCAAAAAGGGGGGGGGTGCAAATAAATTTTAATGTTTGGTACACTCAGTGTATATTTACCTCAGTAAATGGAAATAAAAGCATAGGTTTATGTCCTTGAAAAAGTTGCTTGAAATATATTCTACGTATCTCACCAACTTTAACTCTGTGTTTCGATTTCATTATGCATTAGTCTAACTGAAACCTCATTTGTTGTCAAAATTTCACATTACTTACAAGCTGATCAATTCAGCCTGTTTGAGGTGTGTGTGTGTTATGTGTGTGTGTGAATTGATTTAAAGTGAAGCCCAAAACAAAATGCAGATCTCCATCTTCAATTTACACAGGAAATTAATCCCATATATTACCCAGTGTAATTCTGAATCAGCATCTCTGCAAGGTTGGCCGGACTCGATCAGAATGCAAGACAACAACAACGAGGCCCCCACTTTGTATGATTCAAATCATTCTATGAGAGACTCACAGAGTCTAACTGGGCACAGATGTCAATTCAACATCTATTCCACATTGTTCCACGTTATTTTCTCATTGAAATGACGTGGAAACAATGTTGATTCAACCAGTGTGTGTCCAGTGGGTTGTAAGTACCCCACCATTTAAGAAGCCTCCTTTTGTCTGGTTACGTTAAGACATGTCCACCAAGGATATCCATTTACCATACTTTACTACATGTGATATTAATGAGGTTTGATGGTGGCTGTAGAAAGATAATGTGTGTGGATTCTGCCTCTGTGTAGAATTGTGACAACCAGTCACAGTATTTCACCATTGTGTGAGGCTTATAGGTCTGGTGGATGAATGTTTATGGCCCCAGCCCTTGGCCCTTGGCTTTTTTCATTACCTATTTCTCCCATCAACAGACCAGAGTGCCCAGAGAGTAACCTGAGAAGGGCTGTCCAGTGCTGTCCACAGAGTTACGTGCCCTTCTGCCCCATTAGAGACAAGTCTAACCATGTTAAGCCACAGTGTTTAACTCAGGTTAATTCCATCTATTAACCCATCACTATGGCCAGGCTCCCACCACCCAGCACTTCTTTGATTAGAGGGGAAAGTCTGGGAGTTCCAACGATGGCCGCCATTCTATTATCGATTAATCAATCAAACAATCAATCAATCCTCATACAGTTTAGAATCATACCTCCTAATACAGTTTACTTTTCTCACCCTTTGTCACGCCCTGACCTTAGAGAGCCTTTTTATTCTCTATTTGGTTAGGTCAGGGTGTGACTTGGGTGGGCATATCTATGTTTCTATTTCTTTGTTGGCCTGGTATGGTTCCCAATCAGAGGCAGCCGTTTATCGTTGTCTCTGATTGGGGATCATATTTAGGCAGCCGTTTTCTCACCTGTGTTTGTGGGTAATTATTATTTTCTGTGAGTGTTTGTGTGCGCCACAGTTGTGTCACGTTTGATTTCTGTTTACCTGGTTTTTGTGAAAGGTTTCACTTCCATTAACGATGTGGAATTACATGCACGCTGCGCCTTGGCTCATTTATGACAGGGAGTTTGAAGACAGTGATCGTGACACCCTTAGACATGTGTCTCTCTTTTGAATAAATGACACACCTCAATATATCAAATACTGTTGATTTAGCTATGTATGTTACGTCAATATTCCCTCAAAACGCTGGTTATAGGGTAACAGACATGTCGGCGGCCATTTTAGGCTAGACCTTAGAACGAGGCCGTTGATGCACGTCAGTGGAGAAACACTGCTGGGTTAGCTGCTATGGAAACACAATGACTGACCACATTAATGTATTCCCAACGCTGTTTCTTGCCACTAAAAGCCAGAGCAGCAGCCCCTCAGTCTAAAAATAAAAGAATGATGTAGACTAGCGAGTTTGGACCAGTCCAGCTTTCCTCCTCTTCTCAACCAACCCAGACACAGCCCTTCTCAGGAGAGGCTCAGCACTGTCTGCTCCCGGGGCTGGCACGACACTGGCATGCTGACAAAGGTCTATTGACCCGAAACATTGTTTCTACTGAGAGATCCATTACGTTGTCGGTGGACTATTCAGGATTACCAATAGTTATCTTTTTAAAATCGAAAATGTCTGCCAATATCTGCCAATCCTTGATCTTGGAGTGAACTATCACTTTAGAACCTTGGTTTGATCAGTACACAGTCACTTTGGGCATCCGCTTCGAGGCTCCCGAGTGGCGCAGCAGTCTAAGGCACTGCATCTCAGTGCTAGAGTTGTCACTACAGACCCTGGTTTGATTCCAGGCTGTATCACAACTGGCTGTGATTGGGAGTCCCATAGGGCGGTGCTCAATTGGCCCAGTGTCGTTAGGGTTTGGCCGGGGTAGGCCATCATTGTAAATAAGAATTTGTTCTTAACTGACTTGCCTAGAAGGTTAAATAAAACATTTTAAAACCATGGACCAGTCAGTCTGACTGTGTCCTGTCAAAAAGATTCTGTTCTTCAGCAAATCAATGACACTCCTCTTCCCCCACCCCTCCTATCCCCAACGGGTTGGACTGACTGCTCATATCTCCCTAATCGCCCTAAGGAAAGAAATTGTAAGCAGCTTTCTGCTATTCAGTTGTCCAGGGTGATGGATTGCAAAGCACCATTGGCGCGCAGGACATTCTAGGGACTTGGACAGAGTCCAGACAGAGAATTTGCTGTGTCAATAAACACTGTGCGGAATGTAGCGAGCTGGATGAGGCTATAGAAATCTAGTTCATAGCCTGTCTGGCAGGCAGGATGCATTTCTATCAATTCAGGACTGACCAAGTACTGCTGCTTGGTGCTGATTTAGATAGTCTTCTTATTATACTAATACTTTCCGAAGGCACTGTATGTATCTGACACAGCCTTTGATTCCTACTCACACACAGACCGAGTCAAATCAACCAGGATCAGATGAAAAGACAGGTGTGCACAGCCCTGGTCATCAGGCCACTGGAGTCACTCATACAGCTGTACTCAGCTGATATGTTCCTGGTCAACATGTAGGCTACTGCAGCCACTGGGAATAAACATGTGTCACAACGAACCTTCCAGGAATGCATTGAACTACTATAATCCTCTGTACGACCATGTGAAAAGCTCACATGGTTTCTGCATGTTAAGCCCTACTACTCCATGGGTCATGCTGGCTACTACTGTACAGGGTTCCGCAACACCCCTATTGTTTATCAGTACAATCATTGCTCAGTTTAACTCACTTTTGTTCATCCAAATGAGCTGGAACAGACAGGCAGTCAATGTGTCTGTGGGTGCAGTAGATAGATAGAGATGGCACAGACAGACAAAGAGAGGGAGAGAAAGAGAAACAGAGGGAAAGGGAGAGAAGGGAGAGAGAGAGAGAGAGAGAGAGAGAGAAAGAGAGGAGAGCACACACTGGGCTCTCTCTGTGAGATGTTCCACAACCTACATATGTTGTTATATAAATAATAAACTCACTAGAAAGTCTGTGTCTGTATGAAGGGGAGCCCAACTACAGAGAGCTGGCAGACAGTAACTGTCTAAACTTCTTCAAGGGCCGCTGCCCTCCATGTAACTGCCAGCGGCGGTCAGCCAGCCGGTAACCAGACCCTGCTATTGACCTTTCAGTGGGTGAGGGAAAGAGAGGCGTCAAACCCAGCAGAAGGTAAAAGATGACTGAGACCAGAACCGTGGTACATTTGTGCCTGCTGACAGTCATCCATTTGAGACTGAAAAACCCTGTGGAGAAAGAGACTTAGAGTGATACTGGCTACAAACAGATCTTTCTCCATCAGACTCATTACCTAATTAAATAAACAGCCTATTGCCAGTTAGCTAGCAGCCCTAATGCATCTGAAGCTGAGCTGAGAGGGAAATTGGTGTTGGTTTGTGTTTGCATTTGTGTGTGTTTGTGTGTGTGTGTGTGTGACTGTGTGTGTGTGTGTGTGACCGTGTGTGTTTGTTTGTATGGCTGTAAAGGGAGGGTTAGGATGGAGCAGGTGCAGTGTGGATGACTGCAGCTGGCCCTGGCGTGTAATCAGAGCTTAGATGAATCATGTTGTTCATGAAGAAGGAGTTCAGGTGAATCCACAGCCAGTCCCAGTTAGTTATCCTGGTCTCAAGAGGCACTGTGGAACCATGGAACCTTTATGGAGCTGGGAGTAGACAACGTTAGGCTGCTGTAGTGACCTCAATAGATCAACCCAGATTAGACATGCCAAGGTAGCACTGGATACAAAGTGTACCTTTTCACATCAGCCACAACAAGGCAGGCACCAGGCAGCTGTCAGACTCTGCACTCAATGGCCTCAACATAGGAACCAAACAGATATAGCCTGTTCTCACACTGTCTAGTCTTCAGAGGTGTACATCACTCTTGCTTTTCTCTATCTATCTCCATAATATTTAATTACTTTACGGTTATCCAGGATAATGAATCATAAGCTGTTTGAGATCAGGCTGTGGCGGTGTCAATTCTTGCTACTGGCGAATAAGAGTCCTTAAGGATTTGAAAGCTAATAATGAATTGGTTTAGTAAACACTGTTGTAATGTTGTTTGGCCTCTAATGTGTTGGTGGGTAACTTGAGTTAGCCCCAAGAGAAATATGGTTTCTTTGTGTGTGTGTGTGTGTGTGTGTGTGTGTGTGTGTGTGTGTGTGTGTGTGTGTGTGTGTGTGTGTGTGTGTGTGTGTGTGTGTGTGTGTGTGTGTGTGTGCGTGTGTGTGTCCACGTGAAATTACTCAAAATTACATCATAGACTTTCTATGGCTCTGTAAGCCTCTACAAAACAGCCTCTACAAAACACTGTCCTCTACAAACTGTCCTGTTTTTCAAGATTTGTATAAAATAGGACCTATAATTATTTACAGTGCGAGTAAAATAGTTTTCCTTGATGATATGGGCGTACCCCAACAACAGAATGTTGTGGGCATATACGGGCCATTAAAAATATTCAGGAGAGTAGAATGCTGATGGGCCAGCTCCTCATCTATGAGGAAATAACAATAATTTTCTGTTTGAGATCAAAGTCCGAGGTGGGGTGTTTGAAGTGTTTTTTTCTCTCCAATTAATGCTTTGGGCACAAATACACTAGACGACCAAAAGTATGTGGACACCTGCTCGTCAAACCTCTCATTCCAAAATCATGGGCATTAATATAGAGTTGGTCCTCCCTTTGCTGCTATAACAGCCTCCACTCTTCTGAGAAGCCTTTCCATAAGATGTTGGAATATTACTGCGGGGACTTGCTTCCATTCAACCACAAGAGCATTAGTGAGGTTGGGCACTGATATTAGGCGACTAGGCCTGGCTCGCAGTTGGTGTTCCAATTCATCCTAAAGGTGTACGACGGGGTTGAAGTCAGGGCTCTGTGCAAGCCAGTCAAGTTCTTCCACACCGATCTCGACAGACCATTTCTGTATGGACCTCACTTTGTGCACGGGGTAATGTCATGCTAAAAAAGAAAAGGGTCTTCCCCAAACTTTTGCCACAAAATTGGAAGCACAGAATTGTCTAGAATGTCATTGTATGCTGTAGCATTAATATTTCCCTTCCCTGGAACTAAAGGGCCTAGCCCAAACCATTAAAAACAGCCCCAGACCATTATTCTTCCACCATTAAACTTTACAGTTGGCACTATACATTGGGACAGGTAGCGTTTTCCTGGCTTCTCCTGGCATCTGCCAAACCCAGATGCTCGGACATGGAAACCCATTGCATGAAGCTCCCGACGAACAGTTCTTGTGCTGACGTTGCTTCATATGGTGAAAGTATTCCTTTAAATATGGGTATACACTACCGGTCAAAAGTTTTAGAACACCTACTCATTCAAGGGTTTTTGTTTATTTTTTTACTATTTTCTACATTGTAGAATAATAGTGAAGTCATCAAAACTATGAAATACAGTGAGGGAAAAAAGTATTTCATCCCCTGCTGATTTTGTATGTTTGCCCAGAAAAATCCAGAAAAACGCGTGTCAAAAATGTTATAAATTGATTTGCATTTTAATGAAGGAAATAAGTATTTGATCCCCTCTCAATCAGAAAGATTTCTGGATCCCAGGTGTCTTTTATACAGGTAACGAGCTGAGGTTAGGAGCACACTCTTAAAGGGAGTGCTCCTAATCTCAGCTTGTTACCTGTATAAAAGACACCTGTCCACAGAAGCAATCAATCAATCAGATTCCAAACTCTCCACCATGGCCAAGACCAAAGAGCTCTCCAATGATGTCAGGGACAAGATTGTAGACCTACACAAGGCTGGAATGGGCTACAAGACCATCGCCAAGCAGCTTGGTGAGAAAGTGACAACAGTTGGTGCGATTATTCGCAGATGGAAGAAACACAAAATAACTGTCAATCTCCCTCGGCCTGGGGCTCCATGCAAGATCTCACCTCGTGGAGTTGCAATGATCATGAGAACGGTGAGGAATCAGCCCAGAACTACACAGGAGGATCTTGTCAATGATCTCAAGGCAGCTGGGACCATGGTCACCAAGAAAACAATTGGTAACACACTACGCCGTGAAGGACTGAAATCCTGCAGCACTTATGCAGCACTTATTTCCGTCAATAAAATGCAAATCATTTTATAACATTTTTGACATGCGTTTTTCTGGATTTTTTTTATTGTTATTCTGTCTCTCACTGTTCAAATAAACCTACCATTAAAATTATAGACTGATCATTTCTTTGTCAGTGGGCAAACGTACAAATCAGCAGGGGATCAAATACTTTTTTCACTCACTGTAGATTCTTCAAAGTAGTCACCCTTTGCCTTGATGACAGCTTTGCACACTCATGGCATTCTCTCAGCCATGCTTTTCCAACAGTCTTGAAGGAGTTCCCACATATGCAGAGAGCTTGTTGGCTGTGGTCCAACTCATCCCAAACCATCTCAATTGGGTTGAGGTTGGGTGATTGTTGAGGCCAGGTCATCTGATGCAGCACTCCATCACTCTCCTTCTTGGTCAAATAGCCCTTACACAGCCTGGGGGTGTGTTTTGGGTCATTGTCCTGTTGAAATATAAATTATAGTCCCACAAAGTGTAAACCAGATGGGATGGTATATCGCTGCAGAATGCTGGGGTAGCCATGCTGGTTAAGTGTGCCTTGAATTCTAAATAAATCACTGACCGTCTCACCAGCAAAGCACCCCCACACCATCACACCTCCTCCTCAGTGCTTCATGGTGGGAACCACACATGCAGAGATCATCCGTTCACCTACTCTGCGTCTCATAAACCAAAAATCTCAAATTTGGACTCATCACACCAAAAGACAGATTTCCACCGGTCTAATGTCCATTGCTTGTGTTTCTTGGCCCAAGCAAGTCTCTTCTTCTTATTGGTGTCCTTTAGTAGTGGTTTCTTTGCAGAAATTCGAACATGAAGGCCTGATTCATGCAGTCTCCTCTGAACCGTTGATGTTGAGATATGTCTTGTTGAGATATGTCTTTTACTTGAGCTCTGCAATCTGAGGTGCAGTTAATTGCCGATTTCTGAGGCTGGTAACTCTAATGAACTTATCCTCTGCAGCAGAGGTAACTCTGGGTCTTCCTTTCCAGTTTCTTCATAGAGCTTGATGGTTTTTGCAACTGCACTTGAAGAAACTTTGAAAGTTCTTGAAATTTTCCGCATTGACTGACCTTCATGTGTTAAAGTTATGATGGACTGTCATTTCTCTTTGCTTATTTGAGCTGTTCTTGCCATAATAAGGCTATATTCTGTATACCACCCCTACCTAATCACAACACAACTGATTGGGTCAAACACATTAAGAAGGAAATAAATTCCACAAATTAACTTTTAACAAGCCACACCTGTTAATTGAAATGCATTCCAGGTGACTACCTCATGAAGCTGGTTGAGAGAATGCCAAGTGTATGCAAAGCTGTCATCAAGGCAAAGGGTGGTTACTTTGAAGAATTTGCTTAACACTTTTTTTGGTTACTACATGATTCCATATGTGTTATTTCATAGTTTTGATGTCTTCTACAATGTAGCAAATAGTAAAAATAAAGAAAAATCCTTGAATGAGTAGGTGTGTCCAAACTTTTGACTGGTATTGTATATATATATTTTTTTTAGGAAACATTGCATATCTAATAGTCAAATCATAGCAGGTGAGCTGGTTCTACTATTTTGGGACATTTCTGATGTTTTGTGGTGGAAAATTGGTGGGTCGAGCATAACATGTTAAAACCAGTCTGAGAAAAATAATTTATGTGTGTTATCTACATCATATTTGTCCTGAATTCTTCCAATTAAGCTGTTCCTCTGTTGGCTTCTCTCTGCGCCCTCCCACGGCTCAACGTAAATCAGATCAGTCGGATTCTGTAGAGTGGCCTCAGTTCTCCACCAGCAAATCATCAGTAGTGCAAATATGCTTTTCAAAGGTGTATAATTGTAATTTTCCAGCTTACTCCATGGATTTGCAATAAGAGAAAACAAAGCAGTTATTTTCAGCCAAAATTAAACCGAATTCTGTAAAATGTATGTAGTATATGCAGTCCCACAGGATTTAATATCAACGGCGAGTGTTTTTTAAATGTATTGTCATTTTTGTGCAGTAAGCCTTTGCAGACAGTTAGTGAACAAACAGCCTGGTGGACCTTGAAAAGTGATGCTGTTGTTTGGTGCTGCTATGCTGTGTTTTCACACTCAGCTGGTGTTTTGTGAGAGAATGTGCTGAGATGTCCTTCAGCAGCACACAGCACGATGCGTCTCAGAGCTGTGAAGAAAATGAATATACTGATACACTGGAGACCGTTTTTCCTCAAAATATAAACATTTTAACACTTTCCATGTCTATTTTGTTGTTGTGGGTCAATGTTGATACCACTGAGGACTTTCTCCTGTAATGTGTATTTGTGCCATGCTTTAGTCCAGGCGCCTGCACCCCACTTTTCTTGACACAAACTCTCATCATAACAACAGAAGCCTCAGTGGCAGGCAGGCAGGCAGCCGAATCCCAGGTGGCACTTCCCTTACTGAAGGATTCGATCCTTTGCATTGAAATCGATGTGGGAGAGGTGCTGCAGACAAAGGGAAGGCTGGGGGAGCCAGTGTGGACTGGAGTGAGAGGGAGGGGGAGGAAGGGGGAGAGAGGGATGTGGGTTCCTCCCCTGGTTCTGCAGGCTGTGGACTGGAGCGGTCCTCTCAGCCAGAGTGGAGCAGCCCAGTGCTGTAGGTCCTGAATTATTAAACACAACATATTGCAGCTGAGCAGCGGGGTAAAGCCATGTCGGATGTGTCTACTTTTCAACTGGGCCGCTGCTCTGAGGCTCTGTGAAGGACAGAGGGGGGTGTTTTGGGAGGAAGCGGAGGACAGAAGGGGGTGATTTGGGAGGAAGGGGAGAGGTCTGAATGGTCTTGCAGTGGGAGGCTGAAGCTCCTCAGAGGTCTTATTGTATAAGCGCCTGCTAATTAAGAAGAAAAGATCCATGAGCCAAGGGCTTTGTTTAAACCAGCTGCTGCTGCACCAAGGATTGAGTTATGTTTATCAACATGAGACAATTAGCTAACGGACCAAGATAAAGGACTAAACCATAGCTAACCTCTCTCAACAACACTGTTCTCACATGCAGACATGCACTAGTACACACACACACACACACACACACACACACACACACACACACACACACACACACACACAAACACACCCTGCAGTGATCTGCCAGTGATTTCTAGAGCATCCCATTTCCACGAAGGTTTGAAAGTCTGCCTCTGAAGAAGATGATAGTCTGTTTCTCCTTCTTATTATTTCAAAGGACAGGTAACGCACTGAGTTTTCCTGGAATCAGAATTGCACTCACTGTGGTGAAGCTTGTTACATTCTGAGTGGCATAACTCTAATATCCAGTCTCCTTTGAACGTTTTCTCTTAGTCACTAAGAGGACTGGCTTCAAATTCCTTGAATTTCCATAGTGAATCAATAGCAACCTATGGACCATTTAAACTAGATTAAAGTGATGTAGGATGTCATCAGTGAGATACAGTGTAATAGGACTATACTATAGTAATCAGCCTCAGAGCATTAGTCTGACTGATGGAACAACCATGCTAGCTAACAGTCTCTGCACGGCAAAGTGAATGAATTCATGGAAGCAGTGCTCGTGTTCTCCCATGTAATATCATTGGCACAGAGGCTTTTGTCAAGCAGATTATTTTATTTTAATGGATAGCCATTGAAAGTCGCCTCACAAAACATATTACTGTTGCATTCTCAAGCTCAGCCTCTCTCTCTCTTTCTCTCTCTGCCTTTTCTACACTCAGATGGGGTTTTATGTTTTTGGTATCTGACAACACTGCATCCATCTAAGATAAGAGATGCTATATGATTGCAGATGACCCTCCCCAATTCATTTGGATTCTCCCAAGATTATTGACTACACCCCGGAATCTGGGTGTCGCCCCTAAGAAGAGGGAAGGGGGACATAGTTACATTTCTCGTTAGCCGCAAATGATTCCTGCGAGTCTGTCAGAGCTATTTGTCATAGCGGGGTGAATGATGGGTTTTTTAATGAAGAGGAGTGGAGTTGGGGTTTAAAGGGGCGTGAATCACAGTTCATGGCGAGGTGTGATGCTTGTCCCCTGGGACAAGGCTGACAGCAATTTATTTTGTTCTAGTAGATTTTGTATTGATCCTCTGAAGGGATTTAGACAGATTCTGGGGTTCATTTAAAGTACTAGGACTGGGTTCCAAACCAGAAACACTCTCTAGAAAGCAGAGCACTGTACATTGTTTTATATTATTTATTTATTTATTTATTGAACCTTTATTTAACTAGGCAATTTAGTTAAGAACAAAATCTTATTTACAATGACGGCCTACACCGGCCAAACGCTGGGCCAATTGTGCGCCGCCATATGGGACTCCCAGTCACGGCCTGTTGTGATACAGCCTGGAATCGAACCAGGGTCTGTAGTGACGCCTCTAGCACTGAGATGAAGTGCCTTAGACCCTGTGGTTGGGCCACTTGGGAGCCCAACCAGCTCCTAATAGGAGGAGCATGGTTATCTTTCCTCCAAGAAAGAAAGAGGATAGCTACACACTATATTGCTCAGATACAATACATTTGACAGCAAGCTGCCTTTATGAGGGTATCTTTCTACCAAGCTACTTCCTTTCAGCTCTACAGCTCCTCTTCCTGCTTTAATGTCTTGAAGTAAGAAGTGGGGACTGATGTGAGATCAGTTGCTGTAGTGTAGTGTAGCATCTTGTGACCCTGGGCTCAGCAGTGCCACTCCCGCCAACTAAACGACTCTGCTTTGGTTTGGCGGTCACCCAGTCCTTACATAACAGGCTCAGAATTAGGACATTACTGCTGTAGTTAAAACCGTGCCAAGTTCATTAGTATCTCTACCTCAGATCATTTAGGATCTTTGCAGGTGTTTAGGGTCCCAAATCAATTTCTTAGCGAAGGTAGTCATTTCAGTGCTAAAATGAGACTCGATATACAGTAATATATCTGAAAAAGCTGACTGATTCTTGAGTATGTGTGTGGGTGTGTGTGTGTGTGTGTGTGTGTGCAGTATATCACCAGATTTCTAGTTATGGCACATTACTGTATGTGTGTCTGACATGTTGAGAAATGAGGTAGAAAAATGAGATGTGTTTAGTTGCCACTGAGAGCTCCGCTGCTATTTGTCTTACTTATGGAAATACCCAGTCTCACTTTTATGATCAGTGTTGAAGATCGAGGAGAATACGAGATAAGGCTGTCTGTGAGTTAGAGAGGCGACAGTCGATGCTGAGGAGATGGAGAAGAAAGGGACATTAAGGTGAGGGGTCACAGTCCAATTAAACTTAGCCCTGTGAAAATACTGTTGTTACAAGATTCATCGAACAGAACAAAAAAGCAAATGAGATGCAAAACCCTGTATACAGTACATCATATTCTGTTTTCCACAGGAGATGATTTACTGTATGGCGTGTAAGAGTAGTTCATTAGATGTGAATATGTCAATTCTCAAGCCAACAACGGAAGCATCCTATATCTTCAATAACGACATCTTCATCTGTATCTGTATACTATCTATGTTCTCCCCAGCTAAAGTGCTGCTTGTCAGGCATGGTTGGCTCCCTGATAAATGTGTGTTATCAGCCGAGTGCTGAGTGCTCCTCCATGCGCCTCCTTTCATAAATCACAAAGAGACCTTCTACACCAAAGCTTTGTAGCACTGCCGTCTCTCTTGGTTTTGACACGGAACGGGTACATTTTCTGACATGCCAATCGCCTCTGAAAGCCAAGCTGGGTAAACGAATCACTAGCATTAATACCAACAACAGAGATCTATCTACCTTATGTTTTCATGAGTCTGTCAAGCGAGACTTTTTTTGCCTTTTATCCAGCTCAAGTTTTTGCTTATCTTTGACTCCTTGGCTGGATAAAAGGCTACACTTATTAGCGTGATTCAATACCTTTTCGCCCCATCACCCAACACACTAGCCCCATCCCTCCCTCTCCTCCCCTCCCTCACCCATGGTCATTGCTCTGCAATGTAGACAGACACATTTCCAGGCTTACCCTGGTCCCTGACCCATTTCACCAGCATGGAAGCCTCACTTGTCTCTATATCCCTGTTGCCCCTCCTCATTACCCCACACAGTGTCTTCTCTGTGGAAATGAATGCATGGATTAATGATCCCACTTTGTGCTGAAACAAATATACAATTGCTGTTGTTATAGGCTAACTGCTGTGCTGGTCAGTGCCAAGGCTAATGATAAGCATCACTGTAGTGACCTGCTGTATTGCTTGTCTTGTTCTGGGTTCTGTATCACTCTGAGTGAGTGCATTTATGTATGTGGCTGCATGGTTCAGTGCCAATAGTAGTGAGTCTGTCTGTTAGTGTGGGTGCTGTGCTTGCAGGGCAGACTAACATTCTGGGCACTATGTAGGGAATAGGGTGCCATTTGGGATACATCCCTGGTCTGGGAGAAGAGAGTGCGGAGCTTTGGCAGCCCTTGGCAGGCTGTGTTGGCTGGCGTCCTGGTGCCTTGATCCAGCCTCCAGACGGCTTGGGAAGAGAACAACCTAAGGGCTCCCTGTACAGGACTGGATGCTGACAGTACGGCCAGCAGATCCACTCATCCTGCTTCACGCTGTACTGCTGCCGCAGCTAGCAGACCAGCTGTCACCAGGAGTGAGCCTGTTTTTTTCCTCTCTCTCACTTGACTGTTGGACTGTCCGACTGTCCCGCAGATCCCTTTTTTGTTTGTGTTATTTGCATCGACCCGGCCTACGGTGTTGACTGAGGGGATAAGAGGAAGTTGGTAGTTCTAATGTGGTGCCAGTCTGCCAGAGCGTCTTAGCATCACGTGTCATGGGTCTGTCTGTCACCATGGTCCCCTACGCCACAGACCCTTTTTAAGCCTTTTAAGACCTAGACCAGAGAGGTCACATCATAGTCTCCATGGCAGCCATTGATTGGTGAATCAAAGATAGAGAGACTGAGATAAAAGCCCTGTTGAAACTCTCCTCCAGCTCAGCTCGCACTCAGATTGCCCGTCTCCATGGTGATCTGCCTAGCGACAGGGCGCCCCGTGGGACTGTTACCGCCCTGAAAACGAACACATCACAGAGGAAACTTAAAAGCCCCCAGCTTCACAAGGACAGAATGAACAGAAACGGATGGAGAGAATATGGAGAATTTGGGCCAGAATCAGATGACTCAAGCTTGTTATTATAACCATTAAGTGCCTGATGAGTCAAATGCTACGAATGTATTAGATGCTTTAATGGATAATCTTCTGTTACATTCTCAACTCTAACAGTCCAGTATTGAGGAGAAATCAAATGGAACGTGTTAACAGATCTTTATCCTCTATGCCTTTCAAACCTTCCCTGTGTAGGATTATAGCTGTTTAAATCCATACCATTTTTTCCTCAAAGATTATTACAGTATAGTGCTAATCTCTGAATAATTCTCCTCCAATTCAAGCTACTCTTTAAGGTGTGCTGATAAAATGAATTATGTACAAACAGAATAGGTTATCAGTGTTTTGATCTTTGAACCTGGAAAATCGTAAACTATTACATAACAAAAAGGATTTGTGTGCGTCTGTGTTTGTCTGTGTTTGAAAGAGCAATATTTACATGGATGTTGCTGTTATCATTACTTTTGTTGTTAGAATCCTTTGTATTTTGTTCCTCGGGCATTAATTTATTCTCTCTCTCTCTCTCTCTTTCTCTCTAGCTGTTTCATTCATGAGACACAGCGCATCAGCATTTGGATTTGCAGTGAGTTCCATTTATACTTATTAATTAGTCATAAAGTCATGGTGTTCATTTATTAACTCTGGTTGGGATCAGATTCAAGTTGTCTGCCTTTGTTTCCTTGGTAACAGCCAGGGAAGCATGAGAGCACATCAGAACACTGTGTGATAACAGAAATATCCCCACAGATACTGTGGGAAGCTCTAGAATGCTATAAAAGAAGGTATCATGTCGTGTCAGGGAAACGAGGACAGGTTACTAGAGAGAGTCAGCATATTAGACATGGGTGATAATGAACCAATGAGGAGCTGTTAAGGCCATGTCTATAGAGGGGTCATAATAGTTTGTAGGCCAAACCGTTCGGACACTCCGGACAATTTTGTGAGAAGACCGATTTTCTGCTTGTCTCATGGTCTGACATACACCGCTCTAGCTCTGTCACTTTTCACCACAGGTGTGGAAGTGCGACATCGGCGGACGGGGTTATTTGAGGCAGATATCTCTATTTTAAATTGACAGACTTGAATGTTGATTTTATCCTACTGTTCAGTAACCAGCGTAGTCGGTTAGTAGAGCATATGGAGTTTAAGTAGGGGGGAATGGGAGGTGGGACTAGAGTTGAGTGTTTTCCTGCATGTACTGTACTATATACTTTTTTACTATTTGATGTATCCCCACTGGAGGCCTAATAGCAGATTGTCTGTCTTTGCAGTTTGACGCCACGTTGGACGTGCTATCTTCAATTATCGTGCTGTGGCGCTATAGCAATGCCGCAGCTGTCCACTCCGCCCATAGGGAGTACATGTGAGTAAAATGGGCACAAAATTCATATTCATCTCATTGAACATACAGGTTGCATGGTGTCCCCTATTAGAACATCCCATGTGCACCACCATAACAACAGTTCTCTCTCCCCTAGTAGCCTACTGGGTTATTATCTTCAGAAACCTGCCTTGTACATTCCCTTTGGCTTGAATCTATATCAGTGTGTCTCATACGTTACATTATTGAGCTGTTGAGACATTAAATGTATTTTTAGTCCAGGCAGCCACATCCAGGTACAGTATATCTCCCAGTGTACAATGATACAGTACATCTTCCACAGTAATACAGGGGTTCGTCCTAGTTTACATCTTGTTCCTGGTTGACGGCCTTGTTCTGGCATGTCACAGCTACTTCCTCAGCACTGCAGGCGCTACAATGATAAAGGACAATGCCGCCCATCTACCATCCATCTTATGCCCGCCTGCTGTAGGGGGAATGGAGGTGGAGGGAGGGAGGGAGGGATGGATGGATGGAGACATTCTCATTCCTCCTTTGCGGAAGTGTCAAAATGAGAGATAAATGGGGAAGAAATGGCAGAGGAAGCAAACATCTTTCTCTGGCGCCAAAGTACTGAGCTGTGAAGCTGCTACTGTAACCGTAGCCAGGAACCCAGAGAACAGACGCTTTTCACTTTTATTTCATTGGAACAGATCTCCCCTGCCTCTCTATGCCTGATTACACCTGTGTTAAAGTAGCATTCACAAACAGTTATGGCTCCCTGGAGAACCAATACATCTATTTAAGTGTACCACGGTGAGGTGCAGCAAAAAAAAACTTAAACATTTATTCAAAAATATGTTTTTGTGAACATTTTTGCTTCCAATTTTACTGGAGGACGACAATGGAAGAAGCCCTAAGACTTGATTTCTGTCTGTCCACAGAGCGTGCGTGGTCCTTGGGGTGGTCTTCATCTTGTCCTCCCTGTGTATTCTAGGAAAAGCAATCCATGACCTGGCCACCAAGCTGCTTCCAGAAGTGGTGAGAGATCCCCCTCACACACACAGATGTGCACGCAAGCACACACACACTAACACACACACACACACAGAATTAAAGGGTGATATATAACCGATATTTTCAGAAGCTTTTCTCGGTCTTCACCGTGTTTTATACTGTATGTACTGGCAGGTGGCTTTTTATAGCCCCAGTTTGTGCCTGTGACGTCAAAGAACTCTGCCTGTTCCTCTGTCTCTCTCTGTTTCACCTGCCCATGTGATGGAGTGCAAGAGCTGCTGAAGTTAAGGCGAGGAAACGGAAGCAGAGAAAATAGTGACTAGTTTATGACAGTAATCTCGGAATAGTCTAATTTCGCTGTTGCCAGGCAATGCAACCTTTCCTACACCTCTGTAGATTGATGCTGCAGTAAACATCAAAAACATCAACAGGACGAAAGTTACCGAATCAAAACAACTGTTCAGAGATTTCCATTCTAGGTAGACAGCTAGATACACTATGCACTTGCAGCTATGAGAGCAGAAATAGCACTTTTTCAGACTTGGCCATTTCTTACAATTTTTTTATTTATATATTAAGTCCACAATTTGCACATGGATATCTGTTTGAACCAGCAGCCCTGCTATGTTAATCAAGCCAGTGAGTCTTATGCTCAGGAGGATATGTCAGTCCGGGGAGGGCCCATTATCACTGGCTCTTCTTCTGGCGCATGCAAGCACAATCTAAAAATATCTGCAGTATTTCATCTCTCTCTCTCTCTCTCTCTCTCTCTCTAACCTCCAAACAAGCTTCAACGCCATACAACACTCCTTCTGTGGCCTCCAACTGCTCTTAAATAATAGTAAAACGAAATGCATGCTCTTCAACCGATCGCTACCCGCCCGACTAGCATCTCTACTCTGGACGGTTCTGACTTAAAATATGTGGACAACTATAAATACCTAGGTGTCTGGCTAGACTGTAAACTCTCCTTCCAGACTCACATTAAGCATCTCCAATCCAAAATTAAATCTAGAATTGCCTTCCTATTATGCAACAAAGCCTCCTTCACTCATGCTGCCAAACATACCCTCGTAAAACTGACTATCCTACCAATCCTTGACTTTGGCGATGTCAATTACAAAACAGCCTCCAACACTCTACTCAGCAAATTAGATACAGTCTATCACAGTGCCATCCGTTTTGTCACCAAAGCCCAATATACTACCCACCACTGCGACCTGTATGCTCTCGTTGGCTGGTCCTCGCTACATATTCGTCGCCAAACCCACTGGCTCCAGATCATCCTTAAGTCTTTGCTAGGTAAAGCTCCGCCTTATCTCAGCTCACTGGTCACCATAGCAACACCCACACGTAGCACGCGCTTCAACAGGTATATTTCACTGGTCATCCCCAAAGGCAACACCTCCTTTTGCTGCCTTTCCTTCCAGTTCTCTGCTGTCAATGACTGGAACGAATTGCAAAAATCACTGAAGTTGGAGACTCTTATCTCCCTCACTAACTTTAAGCGTCAGCTGTCAGAGCAGCTTACCGATCGCTGCAGCTGTACACAGCCCATCTGTAAATAGCCCATTTAACCAACTACCTACCTCATCCCCATATTTGTTTTTCTGCTATTTTGCACACCGGTATTTCTACTTGCACATCCTTATCTGCACATCTATCACTCCAGTGTAAATTGCTAAATTGTAATTACTTCGCCACTATTGGCCGATTTATTGCCTTACCTCCTTACTTAATTTGCACACACTGTATACAGATTTTTCTATTGTGTTATTGACTGTATGTTTGTTTATCCCATGTGTAACTCTGTGTTGTTTTTGTCACACTGCTTTGCTTTATCTTGGCCAGGTCACAGTTGTAAATGAGAACTTGTTCTCAACTGGCCTAACTGGTTAAATAAAGGTGAAATAAAATTTCAATCAATCAAAAAATAGATAATAAACAAAATTGAAACTAACAATAAAGAATGAAGAGTAAACATTACACTCACAAAGTTCCAAATGAATAGAGACATTTCAAATGTCATATTATGGCTGTATACATTGTTGTAACGATGTGCAAATAGTACAAAAAAATAATTAAACATAAATATGGGTTGTATTTACAATGGTGTTTGTTTTTCACTGGTTGCCATTTTCTTGTGGCAACAGGTCACAAATCTTGCTGCTGTGATGGCACACTGTGGTATTTCACCCAATAGATATGGGAATTTATAAAAATTGGCAGGATGTTAGGAAGTGCAACTCAGTTTCCACCTAATTTTGTGGGCAGTGTGCAGATAGCCTGTCTTCTCTTGAGAGCCAGGTTTGCCTACGGCGTCCTTTCTCAATAGCAAGGCTATGCTCACTGAGTCTGCACATAGTCAAAGATATCCTTAATTTTGGGTCAGTCACAGTGGTCAGGTATTCTGCCACTGTGTACTCTCTGTTTAGGGCCAAATCGCATTCTAGTTTGCTCTGGTTTTTTGTTAAGGCTTTCCAATGTGTCAAGTAATTATATGTGTTTTCTCATGATTTGGTTGGGTCTAATTGTGTTGCTGTCCTGGGGCTCTGCGGGGTCTGTTTGTGTTTGTGAACAGAGCCCCAGGACTAGCTTGCTTAGGGGACTCTTCTCCAGGGTCATCTCTCTGTAGGTGATGGCTTTGTTTTGGAAGGTTTGGGAATCGCTTCTTTTTAGGTGGTTGAAGAATTTGACGTCTCTTTTCTGGATTTGGATTATTAGCGGGTGTAACAGTTGTCGTCTGGAATGGAGGACCAAAACGCAGCGGGTTGTATACTCATCTTCTTTTAATAGGAGAAAGAAGGAATACCAAACCAACACGTATACAAAAATCACAAAAAATGATGAACGACGAAATACAGTCTTGTCAGGCATAGACAGCTAAACAAGCACAACCTCCCACAAATCACAAACACACCCTAATATATAGGACTTTCAATCAAAGGCAACTAGACAACCCCTGCCTCCAATTGAGAGTCCACACCCCAATTAACTAAACATAGAAACAGACTAACTAGAAAGGACATAGAAATAGACTAACATAGAGCAGTGACCAAAAAACCCGGAAAAAATAAATTAAACACCCTACTACATAAACCATCACCCCGAAACACATAAACAAAATATCCTCTGCCACGTCCTGACCAAACTACAATAACAAATAACCCTTATACTGGTCAGGACGTGACAGTACCCCCCCCCCCCCCCCCCCCCCCCCCCCAAAAATAAAAAAACAACAACAACAACAAAAAATCCCCCTAAACTAAAGGGAGGGAAGGGAGGGTGGCTGCCGTCACCGACGGCACTTGTGCTACACCCCCCCTCCCCAACCCACCTATACAGGTGGTGCTTCAGGCTCCAGCCTACTGTCCTCCAGAATGCAGACAAACTTGTTTAGTTTCGGGCCGTAGGCAGACTCCCATTGTTCCGGATCGTAGGCAGACCTCTTCCGTTCCACACTGTAGGCAGACTTATTCGATATACAGTTAATCATATCTAGTTCCGGATTGTCAGACTTACTCAGTTCCGGGTTGCTGATATACTCCCTTGGTTCCGGGTCATAGGCAGACTCACCCGGTTCTGGGTCACAGGCAGACCCCTTCGGTTCTGGGTCGCAGGCAGACTCCCTCGGTTCCGGGTCGCAGGCAGACTCCCTCGGTTCCGGACTGGACACTGTTGCCAGATACTCTGGACTGCACACTGTTGCCGGATACTCTGGACTGCACACTGTTGCCGGATACTCTGGACTGCACACTGTTGCCGGATACTCTGGACTGCACACTGTTGCCGGATACTCTGGACTGCACACTGTTGCCGGATACTCTGGACTGCACACTGTTGCTGGATACTCTGGACTGCGCACTGTTGCCGAACTCTCGAGGCTGGGCTGACGCACTGGAAGCCTGATGCGTGGTACTGGTACTGGATGTGCCAGTCTGGGGACACGCACCTCAGGGCTAGTGCGGGGAGCGGGAACAGGACGAGTCGGACTGGGCTAACGCACTGGAAGCCTGATGCGTGGTGCTGGTACTGGAGGTCTCAGCCTGGGAACACGCACCTCAGGGCTAGTGCGGGGAGCGGGAACAGGACGAGTCGGACTGGGCTGACGCACTGGACTGTAGAGGCGTACTGGTGGTATCGAGCGCAAAACTGGCATCGCTCTTACTGGCTGGATTCCCACTTCCCCCTGGCAAATGCGGGGCGCTGGTATTGCGCGTACCGGCCTAAAAATACTTGGCCTCGCCACAGTACCCATTACCCCGAAGCATGGGACTTGTCCATTCACTGGTTGCCCAGAAAAGGTACGGGGATTTGGCCTGGGGCTCAATCCTCGCCCAGCCAAACTACCCATGTGCCCCCCCCAAAATAATTCTTGAGGCTGCCTCTCGGGCTTAAACGCCAGTCGTGTTCCCGGTAGCGTTCCCGGTCCTCACCAGACTTCCTCCATGGGCCCTCTCCGGCCAGAATCTGCTCCCACGTCCATTTCTCCCGCCAGTCCATATCGAATTCCCCTTGCTCCTTACTCCGCTGCTTGATCTGGTCAGGACGTGACAGCGGGTATCAGCCTAACTCTGCTCTGCATGCATTATTTTGTGTTTTACATCATACACTGAGTATATTTTTGACGAATTCTGCGTGCAGTCTCAATTCAGTATTTTTCCCGTTTTGTGAAGTCTTGGTTGGGGAGTGGACCCCAGACCTCACAACCACAAAGGTCTCTATCTCACTCTCTGTTCAGCCTCTTGTTAATAAGTCCCCAGAATACTCTCGGTTCCTGTTTAGGTAGCTGCTGATAGGCTGGTTGTTTCAGTTGAAGAGGGCCTGTGTGGTCTAAGCTTTGTAAGCCTCAGCTGTCTGGTTAGATGTGTTACTCAGGGCATAGCTTCCGGCAGAGTTTAAGAGAAGTAGAATAAATAATGTGAGTTCATTTGGTGCTGTATAATACAATTTAGTGACTGAACTGATCCAAAAGATCTGTCTTTACACAGACATCCACCCTCACACCAACTCTTTTTAAAGATCTCTCTCCATCTTGCTCTCTCTCTCTCTCTCTGTCTATGTCTATTTGTGGATATCCCTCTCCATCCTCCTTCCATTGACCCTAAACAAGGATGAGTGTGATGGGAGCGAGTTTAACAGATGCGATTCATTCAATGTCTTGGCCTTATTGGTCCAAAGACTCATGTAGCTGTCTCTCCTCAGTAGGCTCATCAATACTATACTATACTATACTATACCAGGGCCTGTTGCCAAATCAAACCTGCCCCTGGGGTCTCCATCAAGCCACACACACACACACACACACACACACACACACACACACACACACTGTCGTCGGTGAAAGAGGACCAAAATGCAGCAGGTACGTGTATGCTAATTTTGACTTTTATTTAATTATCAAAAGAACACTCCAAAAATAACAAAACGAACGAACAACAAAACAGTCTGGCAAAGCCTAGGGCTGAACACAGAACAATCACCCACAACATCAAACACAAACACACCCTCATATATGGGACTCTCAATCAAAGGCAGATAGACAACACCTGCCTTTAACTGAGAGTCCCAACCCCAATTAACCAGACATAGAAACAGACATACTAGACTAGACATAGAATACCAGAACACCAAACAGTACCCAAAACCCCCGGAATACTTAAACCAAATGCCCTTCAACAAAAATACACCACCCCGAACCACATAAAACAAATACCCTCTGTCATGTCCTGACCAAACTACAATACTAATTAACCCTATACTGGCCAGGACATGACACACACACACACACACACACACACACACACAGAATACTCTCGGTTCCTGTTTAGGTAGCTGCTGATAGGCTGGTTGTTTCAGTTGAAGAGGGCCTGTGTGGTCTAAGCTTTGTAAGCCTCAGCTGTCTGGTTAGATGTGTTACTCAGGGCATAGCTTCCGGCAGAGTTTAAGAGAAGTAGAATAAATAATGTGAAACAGACATACT